>NW_027466113.1:3272500-3315000 GCF_046127955.1 Nelusetta ayraudi
AAGTCCATTTTGCAACATTTAATAATGGTATAATAAATAGAACTTGTGTTGTTTCATTTTAATGCATCATCATGATAAAGATCAAACTGAGACTTTCTCTGGTTGAGTTGACGTGATATTGTGTTATTTTCTTCTAAAACTGGTAACGCTAAGCTAATTTAGCTTACCAGAGAAAGCAGCAGTACAATCCACACTGATCCCTGACGATATAAATGAGCTGCTAACCGGTTTGAAAGTGACTTTGCAGTTGTTTGAAAGGGGAACCCCCCCCATTGTTTCAGAGTGCACTGCCAGTCACCTCAATCTTCAAAATCTAGCGAATCAACAGATGAATGAATGATTTGTCTGGTTCCTGTGCGCAGGTTGATGAACACGGAGAACAGCCTGCTGCAGACGCGGGAGGAGGAGGGCGGGGCATACGAGCGGGCGCTGGTGGCGTCCCAGTTCGTGGACTGGCTGGTGGCGGAGGGCGAGATGGCGACCAGGGAGGAGGCGGAGCAGCTGGGGAGGAGACTCCTGGAGCACGGCATCATCCAGCACGGTGAGGACCACCGCCAGCCTCAGTCTCCTCGTGTCAGATCCCTCACTCAGATTGAGTTCTGCCAGTCTGACTTGAGTTCGATGAACTTTGACCTCTGACTCAGAGCGGGATGAACTCACTGTCGCCGGCTGCAAATAGCCACATCCACGGCTACGTGACCTTGTTATTGACCGCTGCTGCTTCGTCGTGATCAGATCAGATCAGATTAGATTCAACCTTACTGTCATTGCACATGTCACAAGTACAGAGCAACGAAATGCAGTGAGCATCCACCCAGAAGTGCTTGGCAGTGAATTAAATACAAATGTACCGTATATACACATTGCATAACACAGTTGAAATCCTTAGCTAGCCCACTGTCAAGACTAGCATTGTTTTCAGGTGAGCAGAACCCGTTGGAATTGAACTGCTGCGACACTATGATATAATGTCACAAGTTGAACATTTTTTTCTATCAATATGTTTATTGATTAATTATAATAATTAATGAATAATTGGCACCTCCATCTAAACTGTGTTCCTGCGAACTATTTGGACACAACACTGCGCCCTATCAGGACAATGACGAGTAAACATTAGGGTGGTTTCTTGTTGATCTTCTGCTTTTTTATATGTGTTTCTAAACCCACCAAACCACTTTCGTGCCAGGTTGAATTAAACCGGTCCTACAACCTGAACAGGTTCAAACACGACTGGGACAGTTCAGTATCGGTACCCGTCCTCAGTGACTCCTTCAAGACTTCTATCTATTTCCAAGTATCAGTATATTTATAAGTACCAAGTGGATATCACACTGGCTGGGATTCTGTTACACTGAGACCTTAATGCAGGGGTCACCAACGTGGTGCCCGCGGGTACGAGGTAGCCCAAGGACCTCATGAGGAGCCCGCAGACCCGTTCGGAAAATTGCACAGCTCGTTGAGCTGCGTCTAAAATTCAATTTTATCCAACCTTGTTAAGTCATTTTTGATAATTATTGAGAACTCATGAACTCGATAAGTGTCTTCACATAGATAAGTATCATTAATAATGATATATAACTCAGGGAGTTTATTTCAGGAGAATCTAGGAAACTGGTAGCCCTTCATACGGCTCAGGACCCATGAAGTAGCTCTCAGTGCCAAAAAAGTTGGTGACCCCTGCCTTAGTGTCTCACAGCCTGGTTGAGGCTGCATTCAAGAGCGAGTCAGATTACTGACTGTCACTGACTCAACCGTGGCGTTGGATGAGTGGTGGACCGTCGCGGTGAAGGTTGAGGAATCGCATCAGGAGTCTATACACTGTGTTAGAGATGACATTTAAGTGCACTGAGCAGCACAGCATGTAACAGTCCAGTAGCACCAACCAAGTTGGTGTGGAACTTCTCATATTGGAGTCAATATGAGAAGTTCCACATCAGGTGGAGGTCTGGACGGAGGTCTGGACGGAGGTCTGGATGAAGGTCTGGGTTCATCCACATTGTATCAGGTTGACATTGAGCTGTAGGATACCGCAGAGATGAGGAGCAAATTATCTTCTAAAGCTGTTTGTGACATCACATGAGGCTATCATGTCTAACAAAGGGCACCAATATGTCACCCACACAGTGACAATGACCACTGCAGCCCTCCTCCCCACTTGTAGCAAGAGGATGGTTTCAATGGGAGGCTTTAAACCGAGGGCTAAATGTTTTATTTTTGGGGGCGGATAAATTGGGAAAAGGTGGTTGCCGGCTCGATTCCTTGAAAAAAAAAAAATGCATCTGCTTTACTTATTTGTGTTCACATGCTGTTGTGATTCAGTCTTGTGGAGGTTTTGAGTCGTGACTCATGTTGTTGACACGACTGTCTGATGTTTCCTAGAAATCATGTGAAGGATTTCACATGATGGTCACCGTCCTGACCTCCTGCTGCTGCTGCTGCTGCTGCTGCTGCTGCTGCTGCTGCTGCTGCTGCTGCTACTTTTGGAAAATGTACATTTTTATTCCCGGTCTGGTGCGGAGGGGCAGCTCAGGCCAGTCTGAGGTTCACAGCGGCAGCATCAGAGGGAATCAAAGGTCCTCTGGACCATTTATGTTAGCACCAGTGTGGGCGGGGCCATGAGCTCACTGTGAGCCTGAGTTTGTTGAGCTCGACCCAGTTTGTTCAGATTGAGACTTAAACAAATGTTGACTCGTTTTTTTTCATTTCTCCAGCTGCTGAACTCACTGCTGAGTTAATGTTCCACTGAGGACCTGCAGCCTGCTGACCAATCACCAGTCAGCCATGTCGATTCATATTAATCTCATCTGTATATTTTTAACCTGTTATATTCTGCATATACCTATGGAATAGAATAGACTAGCATGCCTCGCATTGTGTTGGTGGAAATTTGCATAATTACAGTAACATCCATCCATCCAATATCGTGCAAAGAGAAGAAAAAAAATCAATTAATTAAAAAGAAATAGAGAAATAAAATAAAAATAAACTATGTATACGGTAAGACAGGAAAAAAAGAAGATATTTACATATTACAGTTGGACTATTGACAATGTATCTACATTATGTTGTTCATTTATTTATGTTTTAGACAGATAAACAGTTTTATTATATGTATATATGTATATGGCAATATATATTATTTATTTCATACCTGCACTTTATGGCAACAGTTATTTATTCATTTGCATTATTTACATGTAAATATATATTTATATACGTATATATATATATTATATAATGTATATATACTGTACATTTGTATTTAATTCATTACTAAGCATTTGTGGTTGGATGCTAACTGCACACGGTTGCTCCGTGCAATGACAACAAAGTCGAATCTGATCTAAAGTTCACCACTACACGCTATGACTGACCTCCTCTCTTTCTCTCCCCCCGTCCCTCTCTCCTCCTCTCCTCCCCTCCTCCCCTCCTCCAGTCACCAACAAGCACCACTTTGTGGACGGGCCCCTCCTCTACCAGTTCCGGATGAACTTCCGGCGGCGGCGGCGGCTGCTGGAGCTGCTGCAGGAGCGCAGCCTCCCCGAGAACCTCGACAGCCACGACTCGCCCTTCTGCCTGCGCAAGCAGAACGCTGAGGCCGGCAACACCAGCTTCCTGTCAGGTGACCAGCAGCAGCTACCGTCACATGATCGCCTCACCACCTGACCACCATTATTAAAAAAAAAAAATAGACAGGGTGATCTTCAGCTTCTGGTGCTGCTGCTGGAGCTGCTCTGATACACGACCCCAATGATGACCCCCTCCTCCCTGTGTTGTGTCTCTGCCTCCAGTGAGTCCGTCCAAGGAGATCAGGATGGTGGTGGGGGTCCGGCGCAGCAGCCTGAGCAGCAGCTGCGGCAGCAGCGGCTACTACAGCAGCAGCCCCACCCTCAGCAGCAGCCCGCCGGTTCTGTGCAACCCCAAGTCTGGTAAGACCTCCAGTCTGCACCCGGTCCAGCAGGACAGCCACAGGCTCTGTTGGAATAGATGAGGTTGAATATCATAGAGAGAAAAATCAAAGAGTGCAAGTGATTTATTGAGGAGGATGTAGTGATGTGGAAAGAACACTTGACTAAGTAGTCAAAGTCATGGAGGGGAAGTTGTCCTTCCAACAGTTTCTAGTCTGTTCTTGTTTGTTGAGAGGCCAAAGTTCATCCGCCCGTGAGATCTACAGTCAGTGGAGCCTCCGCAGGTTCAACTGCTGTCACTGGTTCAACCTGGTTCAACCCTCAACTCTGGTGGTCCATCGTGTCCATCACACTGTGTCTTTGTGTGTCTCGTGTGAATGTGCTTTTGCTTTGCATCGCACATTCACACAAAGTGTGTGTGTGTGTGTGTGTGTGTGTGTGTGTGTGTGTGTGTGTGTGTGTGTGTGTGTGTGTGTGTGTGTGTGTGTGTGTGTGTGTGTGTGTGTGTGTGTGTGTGTGTGTGTGTGTACTCCCAGCAGTGTCCTTGACAGAGAGTCTTTGTAGCAGCGGAGCCCCTCAACACCAACACACACACACACTCACGATGCACAATGAAGAGGAAATGGAAGGCACACATACACACACGCACTCACTCCACTGGCCTGTTGACCTCAGTGGTGGTGCAATAACAGCAGCTAGTCTCAGTAACAGGAGGCAGGTGGCATACAATAGAACAGAACAACTTCATTTTATGATGATACGAGAGAAGGAGGTTTGTGAATTTCGTCGTGATGCACTTTGACTGAAAAGGTGTTTGGCCAATTGAAAACCGGGGCAGGCGGTGAAGTATAGAAAAGACAGTGGCGGATCGACAGACATACTAGATTTTCTGTTTTGCAGATATTTTCTTCTTCAGAAAGATTGAGGAAATGTCCGGATCCAAAAGACGAATGCACTTCCTCTGGTTGATCAGATTAGACTTGAAGATAGATAGATAGATAGATAGATACTTTATTGATGCCTTTGGGATGGCTCCCTCAGGGAAATTAACACTTCCAGCAGCAGTAGTAGCACACACCAATGGAAAAAGAAATTTAAGCACCATTAAGCAATGCAGCAGCAGCAGCAGCAGCAGCTGCAGACCACCCATGGCAGGGTGGGGCTTGTTTCAAAAAAAGTGTCTTTGTGGCCACAAGTGGCCTTGACAGAAAGAAACTTGTTATAAAATAGAATGGAATAGAATTGAACACCTTTATTGATCGCACATTGGGGGAATTTGCATAATTACAGCTGCAATATAGTCAATGCAAAGAGAAGGAAAATGACATTAATAATAAAGAAAGTAGCGTGACAAGAAGTGTCGGTAGGAAGAAGCCGGTGGAGGAACAAAGTGACTCAGACTGAGACATTCCATCAAGTCTCTTTTTTTTTTCATAATGCTCATTTAAAATATAATCACTTCCACACGCTCACAGCACGTGTGTGTGTGTGTGTGTGTGTGTGTGTGTGTGTGTGTGTGTGTGTGTGTGTGTGTGTGTGTGTGTGTGTGTGTGTGTGTGTGTGTGTGTGTGTGTGTGTGTGTGTGTGTGTGTGTGTGTGTGTGTGTGTGTGTGTGTGTGTGTGTGTGTCCTGAAACACAAATCTTGTGTTTCAGGAAGTCGTCAGCCTCCAGTTTCTCCCCTCCCCCACCGCCTCCTTGCCCTTTGACCAGACCAACATCATATTGTGCACGTGCACGTGCGTGTCCTTGTCTTATTTTCCCCTGTGTTTGTATTTTTTTCTCATCAGTTTTGAAACGACAAGTGAGCCCGGAGGAGCTGCAGACGGCTGGAGGGCCTTTCCTGAAGAAGACCTTCACTGTAGGACACACACACACACACACACACACACACACACACACACATGAACACAGACGTTTTCTACCAACCAACTGATGTTTGTCCCCCTCAGATTGTGGGAGACGCGGTGGGCTGGGGCTTCGTGGTGCGAGGCAGCAAGCCCTGTCACATCCAGGCTGTCGACCCTGGAGGACCCGCAGCTGCTTCTGGGATGAAGGTGAGAAGGAGGAGGAGGCGAAAATGGTTCAGGAGAAAGGGGAGGAGGGTTCAGCAGGGTGACGGTGGCTTGGCTGGCATGAAGGAATGTGAGGCGAGTGGCAGAGAGGAATTCTGGGAATGTGGAGCAGGAGTCCGATTGGGCCGGCAGTCAGGACAGGACGAGGGAGGAGGAAGAGGACCAGCAGGAGCCCAGAGAGAGAGACTGAGAGGAAGAGGAGGACTAAAAATTTGAGAACTATTTATTTCAGGTCCAGAGAACTGAGATTCACTCTAGTGGTGGTTTTTCTACCAGCAATTTCCAGCTCTGAACCATCATATGGAGTCGCACCAGTTGGAAAAGTCCACACTGGTTCTGGGTTTCAGCCTCATTGCTAAAACTGGCTGAGAATAGAGAGATTTGGTGGACGGCTGTAAACACAGGGATACATCTGCTGCTGAGTCTTTGGCTAATGAACGACAAGGATTCTAGAGTGGAAAATGAATTAGTAAAGCTGAGAAGGAGTTTTATAATGGGAAGAGGAAGTGACCTCAAGAAGAGGAAGTGACCTTGGAACGAAGAAACTGTGGGGGTGTGACGGACGGTCAGCTGGTCACTGCAGCAGCAGCAGTGAAAAGAGGAAACGGCAGAAACCACAGCAGCAGCAGCAGCTGCTTCTGCGGCTGCAGTAGTAGCAGCAGCAGCAGCAGCAGTAGTAGCAGTAACAGTTGAAGCAACAGCAGCAGTAGTGAAAGAGGAAACAGCAGCAGCTGCGTAAGCAGTAACAGCAGCAGTAGCAGCAGCAGCAGCAGCAGCAGCAGCTGCAGTTGTTCAATAATATCTCTTCGGCTTTGCGTCAACAGCGTTTGACCACGATGGAAACGCATGTGGCGCCTCCCGCTGGCTGGTGATGACGGCGTGCGTTTAGAACTTTGCCCTGGTGTGGCAGTGCGACCTTTAGCCCGGTGTTTACAGCCTGCAGTCACTCCAGCCCAACTCCAGCCTTCCTCTTCACTCACTCCCAGCAGTTTTATGGTCCTTCCTCTCAACAAATAACCCTCACCAGGAGGAGTCGGATAAGAAATGACTCCACTCTGCACGGTTGTTCATGGCTCTCGCTAACACAAGCTAATGTCGTTAAAAAAGGCAACACACACACACACACACACACACACACACACACACACACACACACTCTTTCCTCCTGGCCCTCAGGTGGCTGTTTGCTGCTGCGCTGTTGTGACAGTACGTTTTGAGGCCATTGCTAGCAGGTGTTTCTCTGTGCAAACAGGTGCTATGCTAAGATATGCTAATTGTTTCCCGGCTCTGGCTTTCCACACACTTTGCGTGTGTGCATAAAGGACAAAGGACTTTTATTCAGTTTCCAAGCTTTCTTTGTGTTGCCTTATGCAAACATTTACTCTCACCGTGACTTCACTTCAAGTAGATGTAACCTCAACCTGAACCTCAACCTGAATGTCTACGTCAACCTCAACCTGAACCCCAAGCCCAAGCCCAAGCCCAAGCCCAACCCCCAACCCCCAACCTCAACCCCCAACCCCCAACCTCAACCCCCAACCCCAACCCCAACCAAGCAGAGGAGAACAGTTGTGGAGTCCGACATTAGGCTGCAGAGTTTTGGATGTGATGGCAGCAGATCTTTAGGAAGTCCTCTTTAGGATCCCAGACCCTCCCCCAACCATTCCCAGTGGTAATCACTCCACTCCATTCTGGAGCTCTGACATAAACAGGGTTGTTTATGTCAGTCAGTGTGAGATACGGTTAGGTTGGAACAGGAGCTCAGATGTTTCCAGGGAAACTCGGCTATTCGAGTTCAGCTGTCGTCACCAGGCAGCAGCAGCAGCACTTGGTTCATTCCCAGGTTGGACAAAAGCCTCGATGAAGGTTGGTGTGGTGTGTTTTAACCCCCAACGATCACATGTTTTTGTTTTGTGTCGGCGTCCTGAAATGTTTTTTTGTTTTTATAACATCAGAATAAGAAGCCTTTATCGTCATTGTTTTAAAAAAAAAAAAGCATACAATGAAATTCGAGGTGCTACTCCTGCCCTGTGTTTTTCAGAATGTTTAAATACAATGAGATAAAAATAAGTACACTACTAATAGATAAAGTAGTGCAAAAATAAAGTAAAATAAGGAAAGTAATATAAGATTATGCAGTGTACATGATAAATAACAGGAGAGGATGGAAAAAGTTATGGCACTTCTGAACTCAGTTGCACAGAAAGTCACAGGAAGTGACAGGAAGACAGCTTATTTCACATGTTGGGTTGGTACCACATGTTGAGAAGGTTCTACAAACGGTTTGAATTGTTGAATGGTGGTGACGGCTCCAAGGCAAAGGTAGAAGTGGCGTCATGTTCCAAGACGGTCCAGTTAGCAGGGAGGTTCTCCCTCAGACCTGCGGAGTTGGAGCAATCAGAGATAAGACGGGTGTGGTCTGATTGGCGCTGCTGCACCTTCACTGGGTCAGGTTGACCTCATCTGGGTCACGTTGACCTCATCTGGGTCAACCTCCACAGACTGTGGAAACAGCAGGCAGCCCAGTGGGTGTATTGGCTATTAGAAATACAATATGTATTGATATTTAAAGGCCCAGTTTTTATTCAAGAACACCAAAGTACAAGTATAAAGTGTTTGGAGCTCTGTTTTTTGCAGATAATGTCAACTGGGTCAGACGGATCTTTTTCTTCTTTTCTTTGTCTCTGCCGTGCAAGTGAATTGGTTTTCTGCTTTTTTCTTGCTTTGTGTTTGGTCTCCCCATAAACAACTAACCCCCTCAGTTCATCACAGGCTCAATAGTGACTCTACTGGCATGAAATTTGATTTAATTTATTATTAAAAAATACATATCTTAATATAGAGAGTCACCTGGGTAGATCAGACAAAACATCTGTTATTTTATGTTTATTGATTTATTTTAAATATGCAAATATGTTCCTTCACATAAAATAATATAGAAAGAAAATGGAAGGAAACAAAATGAAGAAAACGGAGAAAAGAAAACAAAGTGACCTATTGTAAAGGGAGTGAGATACCACTAGATGGCACTAAATCTTACACACCTGGGCCCCCTTCCCCCTCTGTGTGCAGGTGTGTCAGTTCGTGGTGTCTGTGAACGGACTGAACGTGCTGACCCACGACTACCGGACCGTGAGCAACCTGATCCTGACTGGGCCCAGGACCATCCTCATGGAGGTCATGGAGGAGGTGTAGTGACACTGACGATGATGACCATGGAGGTCCTCGAACGCAGCTCCAGCACCAGGACTTAGCAGCTTCAGGACTTGACCGCCGTGTCCGGTGGTCACATCAGTGGGTGGAAGGAAGACTTTGCACGGGACGTGCGCGCTCCCGTCAGTCCCTTGTTGTTCGGACACGGTGGAGACGTTGCGGACGCAGTTTGTTTGAAGAATGCGGCCAGTAGGAGCCGTTGGTTCCATCTTTTGGACGGAGCGCACAAAGGTGCCACTTTGATTTTTTTTTTTTTTTCCCTTTTTGACTTAAGAAGTTATCCGCCTAATTGATGAGGAGCACGGAGCCTTTTTTTTTTTTTTTTTTTAATTTGTTTCTTTCTTTCTTTTTCTTTTTTTTAAACCGGAGTCACATGGTAAAACCGAATCATGGGAGTTTTTAAGGGAGTATGCCAGAGGATGAACACAAGGCATCAGAGACTGGCTTTAAACGCGTATAAAGTGAATACACAGTAGGAGTCATTTTAACACTTCCCTAGTGTGACTTCAGCGGCTGATGGCTCTACACTGCCCTCTGCTGTTAGTCAAGGGGAGGCACAGGGGCAGGAAACTGCTGGAGCCGCTTCAGTCTGAGAAACTTATCTTCCAGGGAGGGTTTGATGTTCTTTTAGCCTCATTATTTGAAAATGAATAAATGAATATACTCTTGTTCTTACAGATTTATGTGTAGCTGTTTGGAGTAAGTTTGAGTTGCATCACAAAAATTGCAATTTTAACATTGAACAGCCCTCGGGGAAAGAACACTTCAATTAATTTAGTGCACAAAAGTAGAAGACTTACCTTCGTTTACCAGAGAAACCATCAGCTGTACAAAGTGGAGCACTGACAACGTCTCACAGACTACGTGAAGACTTTTTTTTTTAAAAAAAAAAAGGATTATGTATCTGTGACCTGCAGTGGAAAAGTGTAGTTGTTGGCATCAAATATAGGGGGAAAAAAATCTATTAGTTTTACTGCAATCAATCAATCATATATTAATAACCCTTTTGCATTTATTGCCAGACATACAATCAAATGAAGAAAAAAGTGTTTGTGCTGTAGACACAGTAATAATAATAATAATAATAATAATAATAATAATAATAATAATAATAATAATAATGTAGCTTAACTCAAGCTATCAGTTTTGTTTTTCCAGAAACTACAAACAAAAGGAGGTAGATTTAGCCGACTGTAAATATTAAACTAACATCTACATGTTCTTACTGATTGAAGAATAAGGACAGTGAAGCTATGCACCAGAACGGCTTAATATCTGTGTTGAGTTTCGAAAGATCAATACATATTGTACATGTCAAATGCACATTCTGATCACCACTTGGATTCTGTGGGTTTGGATAAATGGATTCATATCAAGGATTTTCAAGCCAGACGTCACTGTGGGCTGTGATGTCATTACCTCAGTGGGACGAAACATGAAACCGTGGGACGAAACAAACATTGAAACATGATTCAATGACATTGGTGTCTGTAATCACCTATTGACTCCTGAGTATTGGCTTGTTTACTGTTTGTTTTTAGGCCTCAGTGACACTGCTGACGGTTACTTGATGTGTCCTAGTTTATAATAGCCTCACTTATAATAGCCCACATGCGTATTATGGACAGCTTCATTGCCAAACAGCAGGATGACCAGAATAACCGTAGAAAGTGCCAACATGTCCTCTTGTAGTTGTTCTTGTTGTTGTTGTTGTTCACCATGTGACCATAGGAGTCAGTATAAGCTATGAACTGCATGATTCGTCAACCCCTGAATGTCTTCCTAGACATTCTCTGGTCCAGTCTCCTGTCACACAGCAGTAAAGTGTATTTTAGCCTCCAAAAGTAGTTTCTACATTTGCTGCCAAGAAAATGGCACAACAAAAAAAAGTTTCTGCTAAGTGTTTGCTGTTGTTGCCGTCAGGTCGAATCTCTCAGATCTGTAACGTTCTAAAACACTCTAAGGCAGGAGTCACAGACCTTTTTGAAGCTGAGAGCTACTTCATGGGCCCTGAGTCATATGAAGGTCAACCAGTTTGCTACACTCTCCTGAAATAACGCATTTACCCAGTTAGCCTTTGGTTGTACATGATTATTAATGACACTGATCCGTGTGAAGACACTTGAGTTCTCAGTGAGTATTAACGACAACTTAACAAGGTTGCGGCCAACTTAATTTTAGCCGCCGCTCAATGACTTGTGCTGACGCAGTGTTGGTGACCCCTGAATTTAAATCCACTTCACCACAGTTTCTGCTGCTTCCTCCAACCAGGAGATGGCGCGCTTGAGATCCACCACAGCTGGCAAGAAGTTGGCTGGACTTTGATTTACAATCCACCGTTTTGGAACCAAAATCAGTTTTGAGTTGCTGCCGGAGATGCAAAGTGTTGGTTCAGTGTTTTTAGTGTGAAAGCAAAAGACTGTTGATGTTGATGTTGATGAATCAGTTCAGTTGCTCTTCTGCAGCAACACTGGAAGCCTTTCAAAGCAGAGACGTCTTTGTTGCCGCTGTGATTGCAGCGGCTCCTCCATGTGTCTCTGGTGACCTCTGGTGACCTCTGTTCTTTCCTCTTCAGCCTTGTAAGAAGTGGTGACGTCCTTCAGTTTCTGTGACAATCAACATTTTAATATTTTACAGACACTATCAAGCACAAGAGCAGTCGGATCAGACGACACTGCATAGTTTCTTTCTGCACTTTTGCAGAGTTTTTATTGTCGATTTTATCATTTTCTGAGTTTTTGGTGGACTCGCTGATCAAAGGGAACTTTGCTTCATTGTTCTGGTTCAACAAAAATATTCAGCAGTTTTCAGCTGTATGATGATTTCTTTTTGTCTTTTCTTTTGTTTTTAAACCGGACCGCAGGTTGAATGTTGGGGTTAAATAACTCGCAGTTTCACAGTATGACAAAGCAGCTGACACTCTTTCTGATGTTCCGATTCTGTACTAAACATGTGATCAAGTGTTCAGTAAATAAACTCATGCTAATTTGACCTTGACGATTTGCATTTGCAGTTCACGTTTTAGAAATGTATTATTGCTAATTTATTCCGTGTGTTCACTACGTTCATCCTCAGGCATCATCGGAGGTAATATTGGAAAAATACCTACATATGCCAACATTTGTATGTTTAAAACTGGACATTTCAAGTAGCTATGTTATGATATATATTGGTTTACAAACAGAAAACCACCAGAAACACCTCGAGAGTTTTCTTCGGCTCTGCTGTGGAATATCGTGTCGCTCCTTCACAACCAAAGGAAACTGAACCGTCTCGCTATATATTGGACGCACTACTATCAAACTGCCAGCAGGGGGAGCTGATGTACTGTAGCACGGTCTTCAGCATGCAGAGGAGAGTGATATTGGAGTCGCTCCTCGTACGAGGAAAGAAAGTAAACAGTCACAGTTGGAGTTCACTTTTCCTTCCACAGTTCCAGAATCACGAACAAAAACACAACGACAGCTTCCAAAACAAGACTGACTCAAAGCCTCTCCCTACCCCTGGGTGTGTATTTTCATTCAGAAAAAACAACAACGAAACAAACATACACAAACAGAGGACATCACACGAGTTATTATATGAACCACTAGTTTATTTAAATCGTCCAACATTGTAAATAATTTTATCCCTCGTTAAATACAATACAACAAAACAGTCAGTTGTCAAAAATATTCATTGACCCTTCAACTGCATGTCCATGGGTGACGTGACCTGGGAAGCTCACCGGAGCCCTGTTTAATGTCCGCCATAGCTACGCCCCTGTTTAAACACACAGACGACCGTTAGTTGGCCGCGTGCGCGTGTGATTGATGTGTTGAAGCAGAATTAACAAGTGTGCGCTCTTGATTACACCACCTTGTGTGGTGCCTGTCGTTTCATACTGATGACGAAGCTGGTGTGTGTGCGTGTGTGTGTGTCTGTCTATCTATCTATACACACACACACACACACACACACACACACACACACACACACACACACACACACACATATATATATATAGCAATAAGGGTCTTGCCCTGAGTTAGCTGCCATCTTGCAGTTTTTTGAGGAAGTCCACCTGACAGTGAACTAAATTCCAAACATGTCATGCCAAACTGTCACACACCGGTCCTTTTAATGAACCTGCTCTGTCACATACATGTACATTTCCAGGCTAGTGACTACAAACTGTGCAACGCAACTATGCTAATGTTTCTCACAGGTGCCTGAAGTCCCTGTTGGCCTTCACTCACTCGCTCGCTCGCTCGCTTACTCAATCACTCAGTCACCCTCTGACATCTTCCAGGAAGACAAGACAGCAACTGAAGCGCTAACTAACTAGCACGACAGCATCGACTCTCTGCACGACTGCATGTTTTCATCCGTTCCTGCACTGTCCAGCAGCACATCGACTGGCTCAGCAGCCCCAATCCCACGGTAGCCCCCATCCCATTCATCTGTGTGTGTGTGTGTGTGTGTGTGTGTGTGTGTGTGTGTGTGTGTGTGTGTGTGTGTGTGTGTGTAAATGAATGAGGTGTAGCCAGGCTGATACAAAAAACTGACAGGAAATGAGAAACTTGCAGCAGAAACAGGAGTGTAGCTGCTGCTCAGCATCAGATCTTCTGATGAGGCTCCTCACAGCCGGAGGATGAAATCACTCTGACAGCCTGAGCAGCAGAAGCCCTGTTTACATTCCATTCATTTATCATGATTTGAATTATTAATGGGGTTTTCCTTCGGCTCACGTCTCAAATTCGCTCTACGGAATTTTTCCCTTTTTCTCCATGTGATGAAATCAATATCTGGTGAACAATGTTTTGAATGCAGCGGTGCGTTGTGTTGCATTCAGGAGCCGTGGGAGATCAGTTTGTTGATCCAGCGTGACGTAGCTCAGTGCATGAGAGACCAATTGCAATTGGTGGCCAACGCAGTCAGAGGGAGAAGCCTGCGATGAAAGCAGCCACCAAGGAGCATATTTTATCAGATGGCATTAAGCTCAAAAAAGCCCAGTTGGCTCAATTAAAGCAGCGCCGATGCAAATGGCACAAACCAAAATCAAGTAATTAACAGACACAAGAAAATTCCTCTCATGTCATTGAAGGAAGTGAAGGAAAAGAGCTGTGAGCTGGCTGCCTAGAAAAGAAAGGAAGCGGACTTTCTTGTCCATTTATTCCCCAACTTCACATTAGTTTTCTTCATCAGGATTTAATGGGATGGAAACTTTCTCAGGGCCAAATTAGATTCAACTTGAGGCTCAACGTCGATGTTGTTGTGCCTCTGATGACTCAAGAAGTTTTTTTGTTTTGTTTTGTTGCAAAGCTCAAGTTTGTTCTGTGAGAAAATATAACTTCAACATGAAATATTAATGTTTTGCCATTTTGTGGATACAGGGTTTGCTCGGTTTGCTACATGCAAATTTCTCAAATGCTCAAATCCCTGCTGGGGAAATTAGATTTAAAAAACTCACTTGATTTGAGTTTTTTTCTTTTTTTTTAAGTTTACCAATTCAGGTTAAACTCTGCATTGTGACATAAAAATAATCAAATTGGCTGCAGGTCTGAATGTTTTACGAGCTGCTGATCTACTGGGGTTTTCAGCACATCTCAGCCATCTCCAGTGGTGACAGAGAACGGCTCCAAAAGGAGGAAATATCCAGTGAAGGACAGTTATGCAGGGGAAAGTGCCTTGTTGATGTCAGGGGTCAGAGTGGGGAGACTTGTTAGTGGTCACCGGGAGGCAGCAGTAACTCCTCTTTAGTGGCGCTGGTGTGGTATACCCAATAAATTGGCCGCTATCCCTGGAAAGGTAATGAGATAAAGAAAAAACAATAAGTGGCCACTGTGTAAATTAAATAGAGAACTACTGATGTTGACAAGGATGCAAAACAGGGAACTGATACTTTGAATTTTTCGTTTCATTTATTTTTCGTTTCATTTTCTATTTTTTTGGTCAAACAGGTTAAAAGAAAAACATAAAATAAATAAAACATATGTAACCGTGCTTAGGCAAGAAAAAACTAAAATAAATGTGCAAAGACAACTCTATCTTATAACGGCATAGAATACAATTATAAGCTCCTCAGGCTTCAGGCCAGAGTTCTGGAGTCCCTTTGAGGTCTGATGACAGTATTTTCCAGGTGAATTGCCCCCGTCAGTCCACTTCCCTGCCCACAGGTGGAGAGCTGAAGACAAGTCACAGCAGGAAGTGACAGTGTTGCGCTGCTGCTGGAGGCTCCTCAGGCTGCAGCTGCACCTCAGTGGGTTCAGCTGGGACTGACTTTAACTGGTGTGGCTGGATGTCCCACCATGATGGTGACGTTTTCTTCACAAGACTTTTAGCTTAATCATGTTTGATAAAACACTGCCTCTATCCCCAATGCATTCTATTTATTATTTCCATTAAATATTCCCACCACTCCAACCCCAGAGTCTTAAAACCTGAAGCGATTTCTTTTGCTTTTTATCCGGTAAGAAATTTAGTCTTTTAGTGTTTCATCCGGACTGTGTTTTAGTTGCATACTTTTATTTATTTATTTATTTTATTGCATGTCTCTATCATTCCCTCCGGCTTTTACTGCATGTTATTTTTCTTTTCTTAGTGCTGCTTTTTCATTATCTTGTTGTTTTTAAAATTTGCCGTATAAATAAAGTGGATTGGATTGGATGATGCGAGCACAGGGATTCTTCAAGTATCCCCATCTGTAACGTCTGTGCTATTTTTCTTAACCTTCTTGTTGTCATGGAATCAGCAAACATAAAAAAAAACGGCAGCAGACCGTGAAGATGTGGACCTCATTTTTTCTCTCCGTTTTCTCCAGCAGCTTTTGAGGTGTGGAGTCCTGGCTCACTGACTCACTGTCTCACTGACCCACTGATCCAGGAGCAGAGCCCCAGAGGATGAAGAACGCAAAAACTCAACCCAGGTGTCTCCAATGAAACTGTGAGTTAAAGAAGATGGAAAAAAAAGACACCATTTGGGACGTGTGCTGAAAGACTTGAAATGCACTTTAATAAACAAACAAACAAACAAACATAAATAAATAAATAAAGGCTTTAAACCCTTATTTTTAACAGTATTTTAGAGATTTAAATAAATGATATATATTGTATATCTATATATTTTTATTTTTTTCTCTTTGCACTGTACATGCCACTGTAACTGTGTAAATTTCCCCAATGTGGAAAAAATGAAGGAATTCCTATTTTTTTTTTCTTTATTAAAAGTTGCGCAGCGAATGAAGAGCTGCCGAGCCGCGGTGGTCTGGGAACGATCGGCCGGCAGCCAGGTGCCTGGCCATCTAATGACTGACACTGGCTGGACTAATCAGTGGCTGCGGTCATTGGACTCACCGCTGCCCTCATATTAACCTGCCGCTTGTCATTAACACACACTTCTGAAGCTCAGCCAGCGAGTTGGCCTACTGCAGAGAAGAAAAGGTTCAAGGTGTGTCTGAGATCACCTTCGTGTGTGTGTGTGTGTGTCTCCACACTCTTGTGCTTGTCAACTCTATTTGAACTTGTCCAGGTCGGAACTTTGTCTCGCACTTACAAGGCAAACAAAACGTGTTTCTCTTGCAGCGCTGGTGTGTTTATATATCTATATGTGTACATACGCGTGTACGTGCGTGTACGTGTGTGTATGTGTGTGTGCTCCTTTTGAAATATCACTTTGTAAACACAAGAGTTTTCAACAAACGTGCTCTGGCCGTTTCTTCCAAGGACATTTTTTCTGGTTGTCACTTTTTTCCTGACAACTCTGAGCATTAAAGTTCAGGACGACGGCTTCGGTGTAGAGGCTGTCATGTATAGACTGAGGTCAAAGTTCAAGGTTTGAGTCGGGCTAAGGATTAGGGTTAGGCTGTACAAAAGAGTGAAAGATGAATGGAAGTCAATGAGGCAATGAGAGTCAAATGCTCACTGAGAAACAAAGCAAATGTGGCTCAGTGGAAAAAGGAAGAAAGAATAAAAATACAAGACTTGGTTTGAAATAAATTGTTTGTTTTTTTTAGTGCAGATTTCAGATGAGATCAGATGAACCTTTCTCTGAATGTGTCCCTGGTAAAGTTTTGTGTTTGGCTGTAATTGAATATGAAAATAAGAAAAAGAAGAACAACCCTGAGAGGTCTAAGCAGTTGCACTGTTTCTTTGGAGAATGCAGAAATGTTGCGGGATAAAAAAGTCTTATTATTGCACAGTATTGTATGAAATGATTGCCCTCTTCCTCCTCTGGTCAAGTTGAGACCCTTCCAGAGTCAACGACGACCGACTGACTTCCCGGTTCCTGCCATTAATCTCCTGCTGCTCCGGATGATGCTCTCTAAGTGTTTGCTGAGGCAACAATGGTGGCCTGCGAGGCAGAAATTACAGGCGGACGCAGGATCTCCAGGATCTCCAGGAGCCTGTTGTGGATGTTGCCCATTTCTATCACTACAATTTGGCGGCAAAGTGCAAACAGGATCGCCGCTCATCACAGACGCAGGGAAGGAAACAGCTGTGGCTGTGGATTATCCATTAATGCTTCCTGACAGATCTGGCGTTCCGCAAAATGAAAAGTATATGTATCAGAACTTTTGGAAAATATGTACTTAGAACTCTTTAAAAAAAAAAACATTTCCTGCTCATCTCTAACATTTTGCTGAACCTTCAGAGCATCAGACAAAGAGACGTTGTAATTGACTGTCAAAGTTTTTCTAGTTTTTATCAGAGTTGTCTCGCCCTCACCATCCTGTTTAAAAAAAAAGAAAAACAGAGCTTTGTCAGACCTTGTCACCTTGGTGCCGGCGGACTTTCTCAGCAGAAAGCTGATCAGATATGCATGGATTTTTCTTTGCCGTGCGTGAACTGAAGTAAACACACAGTCGTCCATCGAAGGGAAAAGCACATTATGACCGCTATGCTCTGTACGACTGATTCATTTTGTGTGGAATAAAGATGCCTGGGGTGGAGAGTCAACACAGGGTCGGCCCGGCAGAGAGATTCGAAAAACCTCAACAAAGCTTAGCTGCCGTAGTTTGGCCGTATGGGGCTGAGTGACCTCCAGGATCAACTCTGACCTCCAGATTGATGCATTTATTCAACAGAGCTGCAGACAGACAGAAAGACAGGTAGACAGACAGACAGGAGGGGCCACGGTGAGACGAGGAGCTAAAGAGTGACAGATAGATAAGAGGGTGAATGGGGCCAGATGAAGAGGAGAACGGGAGGACATCGGGAGAAATGAATAGATGACAAATGGGACACGATGGAAGGATGACAGCAGCAAGGTTCATCCGTCAGGAGGCTCTTTGTGTGGGTGAAGACGAGCTGTCAGTCACAGATGAGACAATGAAGAAGAAAAAAACGTTTTAAAATGATTCGACATTTAAAGCAGCGGACTGCACGGCTAATCTTAGCGCTCCAGTGTTGGATTTTTGCAAATTTAAAAGAACTTATAGATAGATAGATAGATAGATAGATAGATAGACAGATAGACAGATAGATAGATAGATAGATAGATAGATAGATAGATAGATAGACCCCAAATTGGGAAACTGTGTGGTTGCAGCACTAAACACAGCAAAAATTATAAATTATACAATAATTACAACAAACAGTCTAACATTTACAAACAAGAGCAGATGTGCAAAAGACAGTCATTTGTGTGGAGGCAGGGATAAGCCAGGGTTTATCAACCATTTGTGCAATATTGGCCAGAAAAAGTCCAGAATATTATCTGTCACACAGCGAGGAAGGGTTCTACAGGGTAATCCTGTTATCCTCTTTAAAAAATCTATTTATCCATATGTGCATTGTCTTCTGCTCATCATCCAGGGTCAGGTCATGGTGGGAGCAGACTTCACTTGGTCTTCCAGAGCTCAGCAGCACTGCTCACCAACTCTTCCCCATTCATTCAGTAAGTCAGTAAGTCAGTAAGTCAGTCGTCAACAGTCACAGACCCCGAGGCCCCAGGACACCTGGGATACCTGATCCATCCAGCGAGTCCCGGGACCACTGTGGTGTTTTGAACCTGTCGGACGTTCCTGGAACTCCTCCAGACGGAGGCATCAGGTAACCAAACCCACTCGACTGGCTCCCTTTAACACCATGAATCAAGGTACCTCCAGGTGTCTGACCTGCTGACCTCTCAGTCTCTGTTTCTAAGCCAACTGTTCTCACAAGGATCCTCCTCTTGGTTTCATATATCCCCAAATTCAATGTTCAATTTCCTGCCTCTTCCTTTTCAGTGCGTGCAGCAGAACATTGAGCAAAGAGCTCGACCACCACCTGGCCCTGAGAGGAAGTTGCCACCTGATTATTCAAGGTGTGTCCAAACCCAAATCCTTAGCTAAACCTGTATAAACACTGCCGATACAGCTGCTTATTAGTCAACAGTTCCATTGACTGGAAGTGTTTCATGTTCACCTCTCTCACTCACTCAACTCTCCTGACACAGATTAAAAAGGCTCCAGATTACATCTCTACTCTACGGAGATGATGTTCTTCTATCGGCTCCATCAACTCCTGATCCTCATCATAGCCAGGGATTGCTGGTAGTTCCATTTAAAGCTGCTGGAATAGAGGATTAGAACCTCAAAGACTTTGCCAGAATTCTTTGCTCCCACGGCTGTGGATGGGTTGCTGGGAAATAAACAGCCTGAGATGCAGCCAAGGAAGTTTGCTGCAACATTAGTTGACATGCTGGCACAGTGCAAGATGATTACAGTGGAGAGAGAGGAAGTGAGGCAAAGGACTGAATATCTATTAAAACAGGGCGATCCGTCTGATAGTTGTCTAGAACCAGAGCAGAATGAAAGAAGCTCAGAATCACCTGCAGTCTGTCGACGCCAGCCGACCACCAACTCAGACGGTGCGAGTTCATCTCACCAGAAATTACCTTAAAGTGTTGGCTGGGAAAGTTTGTTGCCCAGAAGTTTGGAACTCGGTATGACTTGGCACCTGCTATCAACTCAAACATGATGTAGAATTGGTTCATTGGTACGTAAGTTCCCCATGTTCATTTTGGGTTCATCTTTTTTCTGTCGATTTGCGAGACATCTGTCCATGGGCAAATTAAAATTTGAAATTGTTAAACCCCTAAATTATTTGGACTAAACATCCTCTGACAAATTTCAGAAGTTGAAAAAACTCTGACCAAGTTAATGTTGTAGTGATGGTCACCTTGAATGCATCAGCCTCCACTGTTGGGTAAAGAGTGCCTGGCGCAGACATACGGCAGGTGAGCCGACAGACAGACAGGAAAGAGGGGGAGTAGGGGAAGGATGGAGAGGGGGGCGGGGGGCAATCCTGATCCACTTGATTACGGTGTTTATGGCATCTGGACAGTTGTACGGCAAAAGTAAGTGTGTGTGCGTGTGTGTGTGTGTGTGTGTGTGTGTGTGTGTGTGTGTGTGTTGCCCCAGGGACACACCTGGAGTGCAGCTCTGCTCCTCTTCGGTCTTCATTCAGCCACTGGCACATTTTTGCAGCCAGTGTTTCCCATGATTCCCGCCCCCCTGAGCCCCCCACAATCCTCCCCAAGTTCCAGAGACCCCCCGCCCCACACACACTCACACACACACACACCCACACACAGTGCAGGAGCCCAGCAGTGTGTTGAGGGGATTAGATAGTGTGCTCATGTCTGAGGTCCGGGCCTGATACTAGTAAGCGCCACTCACTCCAGCCGAGATAAGACAGAGTTCTCTGGAATTTGTGGCTTATTTGCTCTCTGGTTGGAAACTGAGATGAGGAGATCAACACCCCCTGTGTTTAGTGAAAACATTCGGAAGCTGGTTTGATTTTTTTTTTTTTTTTTTAAACAGGAAACTTCATCGCACACTTGGAGGGAAAAAAAATGATTTTTTAAAAAAAATAAATATTAAATTCTTGTTTGTTTTATTGCAGTGGGTAAATATTTTTTTTCTTTTGAGCTTTCTGAATAGTTTAAATTCGATTGTAACTTAGCAACCAGCAGAGGGTGTGAGTGGCTGTGGCAGTCTGTGTCTTAATTTAATACGATTGAATTATTGGTCTGGTTAAAGTGAGGCTGACACATCATATTGGATTCGCATGTATCAGAAAGACAATCCTTCTTTCTGCTCCTTGTCATGGCAGATCAGAGTTTTTTTTTCTGTTTGAAGAAGTGAAATTTAAAATAATAATAAAAATTCAGAGTTCTTTCAAGCAAAAAAAAAAAAAAAAAGAGTTGAAATTCACCGCACACCTTCTATATTCGCTTTGTATTCTCTGCGTGCTGTGCAGACTGTAGCTGCTGCTGCATTTATTTATTGCTTCTTGCACCTTTACAATGGACTGGCTGCTCTATGGGGGGCTGAACAGGAAGTGGAGGGAGGGTCCGGGTGTTGATAGGTGTTTTATGTCTATTCTCATTATATTCAATCTCTGCTGTTTTATTTGATCCATTCCCACCGTCTCTCTGCGTACAGCTTTATGATTACTTGTTGTTGCATGTCTCCCCGTGTACATGTACACACTCTTGTGTTTCTCAGTCACAAGGACGGCAGACACACAAAGAAATGGCGATGCAACGCGCCTCTTGTCTTGCGTTGAAGAATAACGTCGCTGTAACTGCGGACTGGCAGAGAGCTGAACTAAAATTTTGACATATTTTTTCACTTCAAGAAAAACATTTTAAAAACTGCGTATGACGCGTGACTGGTGACACTAGTTTCCAAGTTTTTTTTAATTTTTTTTAAAAAAAATATATGGGTTTTGATGTTAATCGTGGTTTTCATTCATCTTTATGAATGATAATAATAATAATAATAATAATGATAATAATAATAATAATAATAATAATAATAATAATGATGTTTTACTTCTTTTTGTTCTTCACCTCACAAACACCTACAATTTTCTCCCAAAGTGCGTCGTTGCACCTTTAACGTCCTCGCAGCTCCGCCGCCTCCTGCTCCGGTCACTGCCGCGCGCTGCTCACCTGATTTCCTCCACAGGTTTCATGTCACCAGCGAGCAGCCTCAGGTTCTGCCGTTCGCCGCTTTATGGCCCCTGATTCATCACTGATTGTGGGTGTGTGTGCACCCGCCGACAGACAGACAGGCCTCCCCGGGGGAGGTGAGGTGGGGAGGAAGAGAAGGTGTGTGTGTGTGTGTGTGTGTGTGTGTGTGTGTGTGTGTGTGGCAGGGGAAATGGGGCAGGGGGTGGTGAAGGCTGCAGGTCGGTCGGTCGCACGGCGAAGGATTTTTACGCAGCGCAACGAGAATTGGTCTCCACTTCCGTCCGTCGCTGACTCTCTCTCTCTCTCTCTCTCTCACACACACACACACACACACTCTATCGCTCTGCGTGCGCGAGTGTGCGCGTGCGCGAGAGGGTTGGGACAGGGACAGGAGAGATAGAGGGAGAGAGAGAGAGAGAGAGAGAGAGAGATTGCTGGAGGGAGGGAGGGAGAGATGGCAGAGTAACACCCAGTGTGGACCGAGAGGAGACTCACACCGGGAGAGGAGCTGAGTAGTGAGGAGCAGCTGAGGAGCAGCTGAGGAGCAGCGGTGATCGAGCGGCTCATTCATTCCGAGGATTGTTTCCTTCGGGGCGACTGAAGAGTTGATGACCGCTGGAGACGGTACGAGGCGCGATCGCATCCACGCTCGCGTTGTGTGTGTGTGTGTGTGTGTGTGTGTGTGTGTGTGTGTGTGTGTGTGTGTGTGTGCGCGCGCGCGTGCGCGCGCGCGTGTGACTTCTCAGGTGCTGCTGGAGCTTCAGCAACATCGTAGTTTCTCAAATTGGGATCAATAAAGTAAATCTATTCTATTCTATTACATCTGGCTGCTAAACTCTTTCACCTCAGTTTTCTTGGGCAGGTTTTCTTATGTGACGCTGCTGGATGTTTTTTTTTTTTTTTTTTTTTGTCTCAGTAATAATTGTCACTTTAATTTTACTGACTTGAAATTGCGCTCGCAAAAGCACCCTGGCCGTTTATTGATCCGACTGCATAGCAAGTCTATCTTATTTTATTTATTTATTTTAACTATTTCTTGCATTGCACTTTAGAAGCGGATCGTTTCAAGTCTTCCGGCGGAAAGACTTTAATCGAGGCGGCGCCGTGACCCTGTTTTTCATGAACCAATTAACAGGCAAAAGTTGCTTCTGGGATCAAAAGGCGGGATTAACTCCGGATCGGAGCAACTTTCCGGATTAAACGGACTTGAAAATTTGCCTGATAAGAGCGCCCCCTGCCTCATTAAGGGGGGATCACGATCATCAACTCAGCCTCGTTTGACGGATCACCCCCTTGTCTTTGTGTGAAAATGAGCCATATTCAACCCGGAATATATCACTTTAGTTTTAAATGTTCATCTTTTGACAGTCCATCTGACCAATACTACAATATTACAATACAAATACTAATATTACCAGTAATAATAATAATAATAATAATAATAATAATAATAATAATAATAATAATAATAACAATAATAATAATTATTATCATTATGAGCCGCTTCATTCACAGCCTTTTTTCCGGAAATGTCAGCTTCTTTATTCCTCTGTGTGTGTGTGTGTGTGTGTGTGTGTGTGTGTGGATATGAGTGATGGGGGAGATGCGGATGAGCTGACAGATGAGACGCTGCACGTCGGTTGCAGAAGAGCTGCTGCTGGGCCATAGGGCTGCTCCTCCGGCCCGGCCAATCAGTCGTCTCCATCCCTCTGTCCGTCCGTCCGTCCATCCTCTCTCATTCTGTTTGACTCCCGTCACCTTCTCCATCTGCTCTTTCTCGTCGTCCCTTCCCTCCTCTGTCTTGCCTCAACAAAGTCCTCCGCTGTTCTTCCTCTTCCAGGCCCCCCCCGTGTGGGTGTTTTGAGAAAGGGGAGGGGGGTAGAGGGGGGGCAGGCTTGCCCGGTCAGAAAGCTGCTCTGTAATTGTATAAAGGCAGACCAGAGTTGGAGGGAGCTGCTGGTGTCTGAGTGCTGCTTGTTGACTGGTGACTGGAAGCTGAAGTGGCTGAAGGTGCTGAAGTTGTTCCTCTTCCTCAATCGCAGGTTTGGATCTCTGGCTGTGAGGATGTTGTCGACAGGGAAGACTGCCTGGTGTGTGTGGGCCCCGCTGGCCCTGCTGGCCCTGCTGCCCCTCCCCCTCACTCAAGCACAGACTCAAGGTAAGAGCCTTTTGATTTTGGTCTCCTTCCTCGATGTCCCACCGCCAGCTGCGGCTGGATCCAGCCTGCACTGGTTGACGTTTATGGGTCCATTCAGAAGATCAAGTGTTGATACCTCATTTGTCCTCTGTGTCCTCCCACTGGGTCAGCCTGACAGCAGTGCCGCGCCTTCAAACCCAGTTGATTCAAAGTGCAGTGTGACAGTAACAGCAACACACACCAGTATCTAATTTAAAAAAAAAAGTGGGATGAAAATACATAGGAAATGTGAATTGAGTTGCATTAAGTCAGTTGAATTAATATAATTAATATAACAGTATTCCCATTTACTAATAATAGATATTTCTATTCAAACAAGACAGGTTGGATGATTTTCAATCAATCAATCAATCAATCAATCAATCAATCAATCAATCAGTCGGTTTTCACTCTCTGAGGAGATTCAACTTCATGACCAACTTTCTTTCCCACAATTGAATCGTGTTTTCCACCTACTTCCTTTAATTTGCGGCTGCGGTTTGCCTTCTTACCACCAGATGCCGTTACATCTCACACACTGGGCCTTTCAGTGGTGAACAGTAACAGCAGCTGACACATTGTCTCAGTGCTCTGCACCGTAATCAGCGCAGTAAACAGCCTCCCAATCAAAAATCACTTCAAACGAAGGTCTGATGTGATGAAGCGAGGCCTCCTCAGAACATCTGACTGATGGTGGACCGGCTGATCAGCTGATCCACCGAGTGTCTCCAGACTCACAACAGTATTTATGCTGCATTGTTTGCAGCCAGTCGTGATCTGGTGCTCCTCCCAAAAACAGCCGACACTAACTAGCTTCAAATCCAGAAGCCCCATTCCAGAGTCGCAGCTTCCTGTCATGTGATCAGAACAAGCAGGTCAGGTCTGATTCCAATAAACATAATAATGAGAGGTTTTGCTTTGAATTGTCTCACTGTGCAGTGCGTGCATGTGTGTGTGTGGCGTGACTTTATTGAGGTCAGTGGCGACAACTGGCAGCTTCAGTGTGGAACATCAGCACCAGTCTTTTAATATATCTGAAGATTTAAAGGTTTTTATTGGTCACATCACGTCACGTTGACATGGCAGTGAATTGTTGATGTGGCAGAACCTGACGTGATCATGCAACAGGGAGTAAAGAAAGTGTAAAAAAGGAGTTTAAAATGTGTTAAGTTAAATATAAATTTTACAAAAATAGAAAGAAAAAAAGATTTAAAACATAAGATAAAAATAAGACAAAAGGGTTAAAAAAAGGCACAGATAAGGGTGTTTGAAGTTATGCAATACTATACTATACAATATACTATAATATTGTATAATATGACATAATATATAATTCAATATAATGTAATTAGTTGCTACTAATGACACTATACCATTTACTATATTAGAACTATCAACAGTAATAGTACAATAGTTTAATATAATAAACTTACTAAACAATCTAAACAATGTCCTATAATTAATTACATGATTTTTTAAAATGTAATATATACAGTAATATAATATAATTTAATATAATATAATATAGGTGTGTGTGTGTGTGTGTGTGTGTGTGTGTGTGAGGACGGGCTGAAGCTTGACACGTGCAATAAAACTGATTTTCCACACAGAAACCAGATGCTGATTCCAGATTGGTCACAGTTCTCAATATTAAAGTAAAGACACCAAACGTGCTCGCGATAAATGGTCTTTATCTTCAACATTTGGTTCCATGTTGTGCCTGGAAGTTGAACCAAATCACCGCCAACGAGGTGGCAGCGCTGGGCGTCGTCTCGAGATGAAAGTCAACTGTTTCACATTATCCTCTGATGATCCCCCCAATCAGCCTTTTCTGCCCTTCCAACCTTCCGCCCTTCTTGCTCCGTATCACTTCATTTCATTTCGCCCACCGTCCCCCCTCCCCCACCCCCCAACCCCTCTTATTCAATTATAATTTTCATCAGTGGGTCTTAAGGTGGCGTTTTTCATCGCAGCCATGCATAAAGCAAGAGCTGCGGCGGAAGTGTGGCGGCATAAATTAGGCGACTGGTTGATCCCGACGAAGCAGAGACGACATGGCGGCCACTCAAGGATCGTGACCCGCTTGCTGCTCTCATTAGTGTCCATGTGATAGCCATTATTATATTTATTTATTTATTGGTTTGTGTTCTTGCCCAGTCTGTCCTCTGTGAGCTGCAACATCTGGTCCGTGGGGTTTTAAGCCAGAGGCTTCATGGTGTGTTCTGCTGCCCCCGGAGGCTATTTGTATACACAACACAAAAAGTCTGGATGTCATCAGTCTCCCACCACTGCAGCTCAGTGTATGTGTGTGTGTTGGGGATGAGGGGTGGGCTTCAAACCCCCTGGTTCTTGACAGATGTTGCTCATTAAGTCTGACAATGCCTCCTAATTGGTGCAAAATCTCAGTTTAAAACATGCGCCAGATATTTTTTTCAACTGTGCAAACCTGTGCAGCTCAGCAGGGATGAAACATGAGACGTGAAACTAGAAGTGAACTTTTTGCCATTTTTTTTGTATGAATCTGCTGCCGTGGCTGCAGTCTGGAGCCTGGTCTGTGCCAGGGATGTTTGATGAGGTGCAGCTTTGGACCCTTCAGCCTCCATGGCTTTGAAACCTGGCTCTTCACAGGTTGTGGGTGTGGCTTAGTGCAAGAGCGAGCAGACAGACAGACAGACAGACAGACAGACAGACAGCACGTATGCATACAGGCGATGCAGACAGAGAAAACTACATTCTGTAATGAGACATTTTCATCATATTTAAATGAACTATTGATTCTCAATATACCAAATTAAGCCCAACAAGAAGGCAGCCATCAGTTGCTTCACCAGTGAAACAACCAAGGTTTTTAAGAGCACAAAATAAACCGCAGCAAACAGAGTCATTAAAAGAATTTTCCTAACCTGACACATTTCAAACTAATGTAGGACAAATAATAAAACAATCAGGAAGTTGAGCGGCAGGTGATTACAAACAATAAGCTACCATGCTCAGAAAATGATTTGAATTCAAATCACATCTAACACCCACATTCCCAGAGGTGCAAAAGAAAAGCAATGTTTTCAGAGCACTAAAGTTTCCACAGGATTCAAGTCAGTTTGTTCTACAGAGCAGAACTGCGACCACTACGTGCATCTCCACCTGCTCTGGTTCTTACCTGTACTCCAACACTGATCCGAGGGATGCGACGGCATGTTTGGCTGGAAGCCAGAAGTCACGAAGGTGTTGAGATGCCAAGATGTTGCTGTAAACCAGTCATAATGTTTTCAGTTCAGTATTGAGCCTGATCTTTGACAGGGTTACAGGGAAAAAAAGATGGAAATTTCAATTTGCAAATCCACTCAGACCATTCAGAAACAGACAAGATGTTACTTTGTTCTTGCTTTGCTTAACACTGTAGTTTAGTAGCAGGATGCCACTAAACTACATCCTATATGCTGTTGTTGTTGTTGTTGTTGTATCAAGTCTTGTTTTGGCTCTAAAAGTTTGACATGTAACCTTTTGTGTGCTACAAGAAGAAACTAGATGATTTAACAAAAATGTCCCAGGAATTTGTCCTTTAGATGTTGGAGAAAAAAAACACCTCATTAGCAAAACCTTTGAGTTTCCTCTCAATGCATTCCATTGTTTTTGGAATTCAGTGGGACTGTTTTTTCCCTCGACAGACATATTTTCCCCGCTACGAGTTTGTCTTTGCTGCAGCATATTTATTGTTCTTGTACATGAATGAATGTTCTTCAGGGTGCAGACATAGCATATGGCCTGTACTGTGTGAGCAGGCACATTTCTCAGTGTGGCCCAGTGTGTGTGGGAACAGCTCCCACACTGTTCCCTCACTGTTCCCTCCCTGCAGGACACAGCAGTGAGCAGCTCAGTGTGTTGCTGCTGTTGTGTTGTTGTGTATTTGCTCTTGTTCTTTTGCTAAAGCGGTGAAAAGATTTGAGATGGGGGGGGAGAGGGGTGTGTGTGAAATTACCTGCTCGGTAGTTGGAGAAAGGAGCCACACGGCTCGTTGTGTTGTAGTATGGTTGTGTTGTTTCACAATGCCATCGAAGCAGGAACATTGTGTGACGGTGGGAGGTTTTCATTGTAACAACCAAACACACTGAATCACACTTTGCACACTTCACACACCTTTTGGAAACGGTGCCTTCACTCCAATCGACACTTTGCCGTTTGCTGCAACAACAAATAAAATCAGCGTGTGGGTAGAAAGTTGCTGAGTGTGTATCAGTTGTCTGCCGTTCTGTGAGTTTAGTTAATTACAAGAATTGATTTTGTTGATCAGCTCCCGTCTCGGTTCAATGTGATGTATGTACTTGACAACCTGCCAAACTATTGAACTGCGTGTGTGTGTTTGACCAACCACATCTTTGTGTGTGTGTGTGTGTGTGTGTGTGTGTGCGCGCGCGCGTATGCCTACAGCCCGGTGAATCACTACGGCTGCAAGTGTCGGCTGATAATTTCAGTTCTAATGAGCAGGCACAGAAGCAGTGATGAGGAATCATTTATTCATAAACTACGGACGAGATGAGATGGAACAACCTGTTTAGAATTCCAGATTGGCTGAATTAACCAAAGCGGGACTGTTGGTGGTCGTGATCCAGTCTGTTGCCATCAGCAGCCAGAGTGATGATCAGCGATGACCAGCCCGAGGTTCTGACGGTGCTCCACTGGTTGTCCTGGATGAGGTTCTGGTGGTTGTCCTGGATGAGGTTCTGATATTTCCAGGGCAATGTTGTCTTTTGTCAAGCACCAGTACAGAAACAAACACTGGCCCAATGTGTAACGTGGCTCCATTCTTTCTTCTAGACTGCAGCTCATTGCAGATTACACGGCCAGGATACAAGGGGGAGTGAGGGAGGGAGGAATAATGTGGTTCAGGTGAAGTGGCTGCAGTCTGAGAAGCATGAAATAGGAAGTGAGTGAGTGTTGAGAGACACCGAGGCAGCAACAGGCTGAGAGTCGTTTGCTCCCTTCAGGTCACTGAGAAGGAGAAAAATGTTCCTTGGAAACGTCCTTGGAATGTCTGAATTGAATTCCTTTTCATAAAGTTAAAAAATCTTATTCGTTAATATAACTGGATGCAAAACTACCAGCTGTGAGTTTTGTTCTGCTTTGTTTCTCGAATTAGCTTTAACTGTTACTCTAGCTGCTGTTTGTGGTGTCATAGTTTTTTGTAATGTGCACCAAAAGAAACTGGCTCCCTGTATGTCCTCCAGAAGCTGCTGAACAATACAGATAGGGGGCGCTGTTGATGTTGTTTTCTTCTCTCATTATCATGACCAGATCATTGATGGTACATAAAGATGGACGGAGCGTACAGAACAAATTTTGCTTTGTCTAAATCACCGCTGAGGCTTCCGAACCAAAACATGATGTCATAACAATTCCATCATTTGTATTTTCACTCAATGGATCCAAGTTGTGCAAAACTTCCACTCCCTGGTGTCTCACGAGGTGAACGCTGCTCGTAGCTCCTTCAAATAAGTACAAAAAAAAAAGAAAAAAGTAAAATTCAGAGTTGAGCCTTTCAAAGGTAAATGCGATATTTTGAACTGTAAGAATAAGCTGTCAGCAGGTGGCATCGTGCAGACACTCCTGAGGAATGAAAAGAATTTCCACAGCCGTGCTTCAGCCCCGTGTGTTGGGAGGCTTTCAGAAAATATTCTTGCTTCTCTCAGACGACTGGAGCTCATGCAGGGACGGTGAATTCAACTCCAGAGAAATCACAGATACACACAATCACATCACAACACGCACCTGGGGAAACAAACACAATTGAACCTTTTCATTGGGGTGGTGGGGGGATATTGACAGGAGGTAAAGACGAAAGAGGAGAAAATGACAGCACTGATGGAGGAGTGGGTTAGAGAGAGAGAGATAGTGAGACGAGGTGGACGGGACGTTCAAAAGGAGTTAAGTGTTGAGCAAGAGCAGTGGAGGGGGGTAAAGAGAGTAGAGAGGTGGAAAGAAGAAGAGGAAGAAAGAAGAAAAAGAAAATGAGGAAAGAAGAAGAAGATGGGGAAAGAAGAAGAGGAAAGAACAAGATGAGTAAAGAAGCAGAAGAAGAGGAAGAAGAAGAGAAGGAAAGAAGAAGAAGAGGAAGAAGAAGAGAAGGAAAGAAGAAGAAGAGGAGAAGGAAAGAAGAAGAAGAAAGGTGGATCTGAGCTGAGTAGGATTATCTTTCAGCAACAAGACGCCGTCTACAGTAGAAAGATGTGTAGCCAATACACACACACACACACACACACACACACACACACACACACACGCACGATTAGCCGCCTGCTTGAGTCTTTGCAGCGGCTATCAGGCGGCAGTCGTCATCCATAAATCCCGAGCATCAGCCTGAACGCTCACCGTGCATGAAGGAGAGCACACGGCTAATCTGAGAAGGAGGAGGAGGAGAAAGACAGGGAATTAGAGAAGAATGGAGAGGGGAGAGAGGGAGAAAAGAGGGATGAGGAGAGATGGAGACAATGGAGGGAGAAAGAGACCGAGGATGAGAGGATGAGGAGGATAAAGGAGAGGAAGATGAGCAGAATAAGGGGAGTGAGGACATCCACATGTAGGCGGGGAGAGGAAGTTTAGTTGAGAGGTTCAGTGGGATGAGGAGAAAGAAGGAGCTCAGACTGAGGATGAAGAGGAGGTGACAAAGCTGGTGGAAGAACTGGAGGAGGTGAAGAGAAGGAGTGAGGAGGTGAACAGGAGTGGAGCAGCAATGAGGATGGGCAGGAGGAGTAAGGAGGTGATGAGGAGGAGCAGGAGTGAGGAGGTGAAGAGGAGGAGCAGGAGGAGAAGAGGAGCAGTGAGGAGGTGATGAGGAGGAGCAGGAGGAGGAGTGAGGAGGAGAAGGTGACGAGGAGGAGAAGGAGGTGACTAGGAGCAGTAGGAGTAGTGAGGAGGAGCAGGAGGGGCAGAAGGAGTGAGTAAGTAAAAAGGAGGAGTAAGGAGGTGATGAGGAGGAGCAGGGAGTGTAAGGAGGTGAAGAGGAGCTGAAGAGGAGGAGCCCAATGCGTTCCATTGAAGCATTCTGGGCTCTCGGAGACTTCCAGTGATATTTCGTTGATATTTCTGGCTGCGGAATGGTGAAGGAGCACCGAGAGCCCCCTGCTGGCGATGGCTGGCCAGACACTCTGGTGGACAGCCAGCTTCCTTCAACTGCTACTGTCGCAGAAACTGTCATGTCATGTTAGTCCTGACTGAGGGGCGGAGCTCGAAAACACCACGGAAGAAAAGTGTGATGAATTTGGTGGGTTCGCCTAGTCCCCCCCCGTGTTTGTGTTTTAACTTTTGACAGTGTCTGAGGCTGGCACAGCCCTGTTAGCCGGCTGGCTCTTAGCCTAGCTGTTAGCTGGTTGGCTGTTAACCCAACTGTTAGCTGAGCTGTTAACCAGCTGGCTGTTAGCCCAACTGATTAGCCCGTTTAATTCACCTGTGAGAACGTGCTCAATGGGGTGAGCGCGGAATAATAATACGAGCAGTGTTGTCACACAACGACATTATCCACAGCAGATATATTTGTTTTATGAAGTATTACATTCGGTTTCAACGTCACGGGAGTCTGGGCGATGAAAAGTTCAAGAAGTTATTTTCTCCTTGTTTTGGAAGCTGACACTTCTGGGACTTGTCATCATATCCTTAGGGGCGGGCAAAAATCATTTCACTCTTTGCACTTCCAATACCTCCAGGAAAAAAAAAAAGTAACAAAATCGAAATACATTCAGTCCATCTCTTGTTCATACAACCACGGTCAATATTCATGGAACCATGAATTCCCTCCGACTTGCGCTCATATTCATTGAGTCCATGTGAGAGTGGCGCCCCCTATCTCTCTCTCTCTCTCTCTCTCTCTCTCTCTCTCTCCCTCTCCCTCTCTCTCTCTCTCTCTCTCTGGCGCTTCCTGGATTTTCCAATGAGAAAGGCGGCGCTCTGTTCTCATCAGGGAGAGAAAATCCTTCACACATCTTCTCAGGTTTGTCTACGTCATATCACCCATTTTCATTTTCCTTCCTCTTCTCTGTAGTTTCTACTTGAAAGTAGCCGATGCTCGGTCTCCACATGTCAGCACTCCAACAGTGTTTCATCTCGTGATGAGCCAGAGAGGAAGTGACTCCATTTGTCTGCGAGATGTTCCATGACTCAATTAATTCCACATCCGACTTTGAGAAAATGTAAAATTCTAAGAATAGAGTTGTAAAGTAAAATCTATGCTGGAAAATTCTCCTTTGATAAAACATTTTCAAGTCTTTATGTTTCTGTCTAATCTGTAAATAGCTTTTAGTGAGTTTTGTAAAAAAAAAAAAACATTTCTCATCCTTCTAAGACAATATTTTATCACTCTTAGAATGCTGACAGGTGACATGACTGGACATTGGCAGAGTCATCAGATTGACGGATGACTGTGTCCCCTGGGTCTTGGCAGAAACATGAGTGGGAAAAATAGTTCAGTCGTTATTCTGACAACTAACAACAGTATTCAGCTGAAATGGTGATATGTGTTGCAGACCTTCAGGTCGCGTCAACAATTCTGATCGTTTGTAGTATTTGGTAATACTACAAGTGTGTGTGTGTGTGTGTGTGTGTGTGTGTGTGTGTGTGAGTGTGAGTGTGTGTGTGTGTGTGTGTGTTTGTGTGCGCGCGTGCGTGTGTGTGTGTGGGGTGTTGCTCCAGGTTGTTTTTCTCTTTGGAGTTTGTGTAGAACCAGTCAGATTCTCTGCTTGATGTACAACATCTGAATGCACGCACGCACGCACGCACGCACGCACGCACTCTTTTACACTCATCCCGTGAACCAGTGGCTGCTGCTGTATACCAGTCATCCTCAGTGTCATTCGGAACATTCTACATTATTTTGCATTTTGTTCTTTTTTCCTTCCCTTTCTCCCGCAATGCAACAAATCCCTTGTCATATCACTTCTGAGGAGAATTTGACTGGGTGCTGTGCTGACCTGCTTCAGGTGTTGCTGGAACCTCAAGACTTTTCTGTCCTTTGTTCTGTTTCTCCTTTCATTTCATTTTGGTGTGCGGCTTTTTGTTATTTCGTTGTTGCTGCTGCTGTTGCTGTTGTTCTTAGAATGTCTGGGATTAACCAGCAGCCTTTGTTCTTTCAAAGCGGCGTGGCATTTTCTGCTGAACAAAGGTGGAACTGCGCTGCTCTTTCCGTGCCAGTGCTCCGTGAACAGCGAGGTGAACGGAGCGGCAACAGTCGCTCCTCTGCCTTGAGTGTTGCTTCCTTGAAACGGCCGCAGACTTGTTCTTTTCGTTGATTGGTGGACGGGAACTTTATTAACTTATCATCAACACCAGTGTGCGAAATACAGGGGATTCTGGGGTGGGGGGTCGGACCCCCCCATTAACCAATTAGACCCCCTAAAAGCCTCAAAATACATAAAATATATATATATTTAAAAAAAAAAAAAGAGCGGTGGATTTCCACCTGGCAGAAGAATGATTAAAAGCTGATGTCATTGGCTCTGATGCAAATAAGCTACGAAGTTCGATCCATTGTTAGGTTATTATATAGGCCTCCTGCATGTTAAAGAAATTTAGATGATTGGTATTGAGTAAAAATCAGGAGGATGGGGACCCCACACCCCCAAATAGTGGCGGGTATTTCGCACACTGATTAACACCGCACACTTCAAAAAAATTGCCCAAACTGATTGAAATTGACTGTGAATGCAGCTGAGCGCTTTTGTGTTGTGTTGCTTTGCGTTGTGTTGTTGTGTTGCGTTCTGTGATCGTGTCGTTGTGTTCCCTCGGCAGTTGCACCGCCCAAGAGGCTTCGCTTCAAGGAGCTGAGCTCCAGCAAACTGCTGGTGTCTTGGAAGGAGCCCAAAGGAGACTTTGACAGTTACCTGTTCCTCTACAACAGCATGCCAGGTAGGATTCACTGTTACCTCGAGACACACACACGCACGCACACACGCGCGGAGAGAGAAAATTGCTGCGCACTGAAGGTAAGTGGGAACCAAACTTGGGCGGAACGATCCAATTATGACTCTGGGATTTTGGGTCTTTTATGTCATTTTCTTCTTATCGCAGCTCCTTTTGAAGGCAATCACACTGTTTCAGTTAGCTGGGGGGTGGGGGGTGGGAGGCGGGTACTCACAGTCCGTCCAAGTTGGAGACAAAGGAGCGCTTTCACGGAGCCTGTCAGCAGAATTGGTCACTCCGACTGATACAGCCCGAGTGAGTCTTGATGGAGTTCAGTAGGATCAGGTCAGAGGTCACGACTAACACACCTGTGTCCAAGCTCGGGGTAACTGTTATCCCCCACACCTTCCACCCCCTCGCTTAAAGTATCTCCTTTGTTGCCTTCGCTGGTTTGGCCTGAACAGTTCAGCTATGTTGCTCAACGCGGTGCTGCTTCTTCTGTGTAAAGTTGCAGACCGGGGTCGTCAAACTCAAAAACACAGCGGGCCAAAATTTTAAACTTGGACAAAGTCGCGGGCCAGCGTTGATATTTATTGAAAAAAAATCTTCCTCCAAATATAAAAGTGAACCTTTTTATATGGACCCAAACAAATTTAGCTTCAACCGGAATATGAATAAAGCAAATTTTAACTCTACACAATAAATATCTTCATATTGCACACATGCAAAATCAAATTTCAAATAAAAAAAAGAACTCATCAAAAGAGAGAAAATGTAAAATAAAAAAATTGTACGTAATACTTGCAGCCTTCTGACTTAAATTTCAACAGTAATATTTTTCCACAGGCTAATAATACATTTAAAAATAAAATATAAATATAAATAAATAAAATAGCAATAATAAATCAATTAATTAATAATAATATCCTTCAATGCAAGAATTCAAGCCCATGCCTTGTAGTAGCAAGAGAAAGAGCATCAAGAAAACGTTACGTTTAATTCTGTCAAAGTAAATAGTCTGCCGGAATACCAGCAGAGCATTCTGGGATTTGTAGTATTAGCGGTATGTGTGCTGTATAATAGCGGTGAGCCTGCTCTAGTGGTGATTTAGTTTTGCCTTGCAGACCAAATATATTTACACTGCAGGCCAAATTTGGCCCGCGGGCCAGAGTTGGACACCTTTGCTGTTGACAAAAGTCTTTGTCACCGCCAGCCGCTCTGCGTATCTGCCATTGGGGCTAAATGAGCCTTATGACCTTCATAAGGTTGTGTAGATTGTGTAACCTCTTGTGAGGACAGCACAGCGCTCACAACTATTATAGATGATTTATAGCTTATTGTTTTTCCTTTTGAAAAAGGACATTTGAATAGCACAAAATCAAAAACACACATTGTTGCGCAGATCTGTGCAGTTGACGTTGAGGAATGGAACGTGTCAAAGTCGGCTCCACATGCAGTGAGTGAGTGCAGGCTGTCAACTGGAAAAAAAATATGGAAGGGAAATAAAAAGCCCCTCGGTGTTCTTTGTCCTTGCAATCTTTTTGTCGTCCCTGCTCAGAAAAAAATCCCCCCTTGATTTTAATCCCAGTCGTCGGGTGATGTCACATCTTCCTCATCCCGCCTGTGATGTCAGGGAAAGTTCTGGAAGCCCTTAGCCATGACCCTGCAGTGAAGCTGCTTCCAGTTGCTACAGTTGGTCATCACTAAATCATTAATTTCTAATGACTTTATAGAACATTTGACAACATTTCTTCTCCCTTTTCCCACGTTCTGCCAGTGATTTGAACTCTTCTTCCCCCATGTAGTCCTGTGGGGCAGATTGCTTGGCTCATGTTGTCCCTGGTTGGTGGTCACTGGTCACATGACCTCAGTCCTTCCTGGCCAGTCAGCCGTCAGCCATCTGCTGGCAACTCCTCGGTCGTGTAATCGGGACAACACTGTCCTTATAAGACAGTGAATATCCTGTAACTTTGGCGCCTTGTGAGTGGGAGGCTCCTCGATGACCAGGTGACATGAGCACACCTGTCCGTGTGTCCTGAGATCCAGTCTGTCTGGAGTGAGGAAACTATGGCCACTACATATGCGGCCCGTTAAGCTTTTTAATCCGGCCCGCAGAACTTGCAGAAATGATATTAATAGTCAGTAAGTCATAAAAAAAGCTGTATTTCATCCATTTGTTCTGTGTTTTTAAAGTCAATTCAATAATGAGCGAAACACCGAGGGGCTTCAAAGACATTTATTCACTTGTTACTTTGCTTTGGTTCGTTTTCAATTGACCTTAAAGCACGGTTTCTACCAAACATGATATATTTTTCCTCCTATGAGGTGGGTCACCAAAACACTCCATCCTTCTGCTCCGGCCCCTTTTGTCAAATTTTAGAACCCACTGTGGACCACCATTCAAAAAGTTTGCCCACCCCTGGTCTGGAAGGTTCCCGACGGGCGAAGCTCCTTTTGTCGGGGATGAAACACCATTTTAGTCGACAAAGGGAAGATGGCAGAGCTCCTCTTTACCGGAGGAAGCGGATCAGGAGTCACAATTTTAGCTCAATGCAGAGAGGGGGGATTTTTTTCTCCCTCTATTCTCGATTGCAGCTCTCGCTCTGACATGAGCCGCCGTCAAACGTTTCCCCCGTTATCGTCCAGCTCCTCCCGGATGATGTCACTCAAGCCTCCTGCATCGGGGGGCGCTAAACGTGGGCCAGATTTATGTCATTGCATGAAGCGATTTAAAATAATCACTTGTTGTGAGTGGCTCTGATCGGCTGCCAGCCAGTGTTACAGGCTGGTGTGTGTGTGTGTGTGTGTGTGTGTGATGTTATTTATCACCACCAGATGTCTGTGTTTACTTTTTGAATCCCTGGTGATGAGAACGCCAAAGCCTTAAGGGGGATTTTTAAAAAAAAACTTTTTACTGTATGGTCACAACCTTTTTTTTTTTTTTTTTTTACCTCAGCAGCAGCAGCTCACAGTCAGAGGGATGATGATGGTGATGATGCTGCTGCTGCTGGTCTCACACTGCGTCCAGTCTTTCCTCGAAGGTTTTTGAAACTTGAAATATATCATTAAAACACACTCAAAAACGTTTACTGGTTGTTACTGTAAAAACCAGCTGCAGAGGAGATTCACATGAAAAGTGGACGGTGTGTCTAAAGTATTTTGGCTTTCATCTTCATTTGCACCGCAGATCGTATTAGTATAGTAATAACTACTGTACATAAAATCCAATGTGACATCAGAGAGAAATGACTGCATATTATATTACTGCTTATTATATTACCATCATGATACAACGGGAGTGGAAAGTAAATGGATAGTTTTATTTTTTATAATTTTATCCTTTGTTATGGCCGTGTTGATGTTCCACATGATGAACACTGGTGTTGAATTCATAGTTTATTTGATCATCCAACAGGGGGTGATAGTGATGTTTAGGCTCGCCACGGTGTCCATCAGTAGAGCAGTGTTGGAAAGCATTTAATATTCATAACTAAACTCATAATTGTGGATGTGGTCCAGAACAACAGAACAAAAGTGGAACAGAGACAGAAAAGCATTTTCAAAAATCTAATTATCTTGGCTTTTCTTCCTGTTACTTATTTTACTTTTACTTTTACATATTTTTTCACTTATTGGAAGGATTTTCCTACAGGCTTCACGGTGGCTTGAATTCAGTCATGGTGGAAATTAAATAAACTTTATTTTCCTTTTAACAATATGCTAAGAATGTCGTTTTACAAGCAGGTGCACAGAAGTGATTGTTGCATGTTCAAACCTCAGCAGTCGAGTCAGAAATCATCAGTTTTAGATTGAAAAACAAGGTAAAATAGGAAAAAAAGCTCATCAAGTGATTTCAGGTGGACAATTTGTTGTCTCTTAACAATAAAGAAGGCACCATTAAGACAGTGTTCACATTTTTGGGCCAGCAAAATTGCGTTGAGTCCAGAGAAATCACAGTGCGTGCGAGTTTCATCACATTATGTCGAGCGATCAGGTTTTATTTTTGGTTCTCAGCAGACTGAAAGTTTCTGCTTGGCGGTGGTGAAACACTGATTCATGCCCTCACCCCAGGTGACCTGCCGTCCCCTCGGCAGGATTTATCCTGCCTCCCGTCAGCAGCCATCAGTTACTGGCTGCTCAGCGGCCACACAGGAGCAGCAGCAGCAGCAGCAGCAGCAGCAGCTGAGGAGGCCGTCACAACCTTCATTGATCGGCTGATTGATCGCAGGGTCAAAATTGAAATAAGGCGATAATGTGACCTGCTGGCCTGCTGAAGATTCACTAGGGGGGGGAGTTGAAACCAGCACACACACACACACACACACACACACACACACACACACACTCTCTGATGCAAACACACACACACACTCACTCTCAGATGGACAGACACACACATGCACACACACACACGCACGCACTCACTTACTCATACGCGCGCGCACACACACACACACACACACACGCACGCACGCACACACACACACATTCACACACAGTTTCTGTATGCATGATCTGTTGAGGAGTCAACACCAGCACGCACTCGCACACACACTCTCTTACACACACACACACACTGAGTGCTTAGGTGTGGTGATCTACTGAGGGTGGAGGTGCTGATAGAAGATCACCTCCACTGCTGGAACTAAACTCATTCATCTCTGCAGCCACTATAAATGTCTTCTTGGTTTTGAGCTTTTGTTAAAAAAAAAGTCTCCCTCCTCTGTGAAACAGCCGTATGTTCCGACCTTGAGCAGAATGTTTTCTTTCCTGCCGCCGCAATGGAGAATATTAATCAGCTCTTCTGCCAAATTACACGCACATTGGCCCGTTTATGAGAATACTAATGTTTTTGCTCCCATGCAACTAAAAATAGCAGCCGGGGGCGAAAGATAAATAAATGATAAATTTAAAAAAATCCCAAGTCTGACTGTGGTAGATTGAAGGACCTCTCTCTCTTGTGTCTTCCTGCAGGTGGGCAGCAGAGGGAGATCATCATCTCCAAGTCGGACAGCAAGGTGCTGATCACCGACTTCGACCCGGCCAGGGATTACAGCGTCAGCGTGACGGCCGTCAGCGGCTCGCAGCAGAGCCGCCCGCTGCAGGGCCGACACAAAGGTCCACTTCCTGTTTGTCTCATTGTTGAACCTCATTCATTGGGCCGTCGTCTTAACGTTCTGGTCATCTTCATTAGTTAACCCCCACTGAAGATGACTTCATCTTTCTTCTCCGCTTTCCCTCTTTCCCTCATTTATCTGTCAATAGTAGATAACTTGAAAATAGTCCAACTGTCCACGATATGTAAAAATATTGTTTTTAGCCTATAAATATATGATTGTATTTCTTTATTTCTTTTTAATTTATACATTTTCTCTTCTCTTTGCACTATATTGTTGCTGTAATTATGCAGTTTTCCCTTAACATGGAATAAATAATTCTATTCTATTCTATTCTATTCTATTCTATTCCCACCATATTTTTTTCCCTTCACCTTTTCATTCCTTTTGTCTCCCCTTTCTTTTTCTTCCTCCTCCTCTTTCCTTTTCCTCTCCTGTTAACTTCTATTTCCTTATTAACTAGGGACGTAATGATACCGATACCGGCATCGGGTATTGGTACTGATACCGTTGTTCAAAATAACACTACATCAGTGGAAAAAAAAAAAAAAAAATCAAAGTCATTCTATCATGAGTAACGGCCTTATTAGGTACTCGGTGAGTACTGCAAATGCAAGTACTCGTACTTGCACTCGTAAGAAAAAGTGGCATCGGTGCATCCCTCATTAATTCTATCCTCAATTTGTTTTTCTCCGTATCTCAATATTTATTTTCAACTCCCGACAATTCTCCACTTCCTCTTTCCGCCCAACTTTTGTCTCTGATGTTGACTTTCCTAAAAACCATATTCTAATTTTACGCTCTCCTCTCACCCGCTCATCCATATGCATGTTCTGTCTGTATCGGTCCCATAAAGCACTCCGAGACAGACAAGTCTTCAATAGTGGATTCTTCTTTGACCTTATTTCTCTCTTTTGATGATCGTTATTATTTCCCCCTCCTCCGCAGCCAGGGCAGGTGAAGGTGCAGGGGGAGACAAGGTCGAGCCCCAGCCTCCCACTGGGGTTCTTGTTCCTCCTGAGGAGGCCAACGAGATCACTGGAGGTAGGAGACCAACATGCACACACGCAGACACGCACACTCAGCTCCCTGGCAGGAGGAGGAGGAGGAGCCGTGTAACGTCAACATGCGGATGAAAGAAATGGTGTTGAGCAGGAGTAGACTAATAAAGTCTGTCAGGCGCTTTTATTGTTATTATTTATGGGGCTTCTAAAAAAAATAAAGAAAATAAAGCAGAAGCTGTTAACGTCGTCTTGAATAAGAGCCTCGATGTTGGACATCCAAGAATAAGAGCGGCTGTCCAGCTGGATCAGATTTGGAAGGTGTTTCTGCTTCTCTTGATGGTTGAAATCAGATAGCAGGAGCTCATCGTGGTGGTCTGATCTGACCTGGATGTTCACTCCTTCACTCCTTCTGCTGCCTCTACTCCTGCTTGTCTGCTTGGCCGCCTGTTGCTCTGTTATTGCAACCAGACGTTCCTTTTATTTTGGCCACGTTCACATCCTCGCAGCTAAACGTCCAATAACTCTGCTGCTGCTGCTGCTGAAATGTGAGCGGGAGGAAAAGACCCCATTCATTTATTATCATCTGCTGTGTGTGTGTGTGTGTGTGTGTGTGTGTGTGTGTGTGTGTGTGTGCGTGTGTGCACGCACGCTCCGCTGATGTTCTTACCATGACTGTCTGACCGCGGATGGTTTTGTGCCTTGGGCTCCTTATTTTATTTTATTATTTATATTTTATTCGCCCCCTTTTAAATCAGAAGCAGCTGAAAGAAATGGATTCAGGATTTGAAATATTATTGGATTTGATTTGAAGAATTCCTCCTCTTCCCGTACCGGGTGTCATCATTTTTATTCTCTATAAACTGTGAGTGAAAATGCTTTTGCGCGATCCAATTCAGAGCAGGAACATGATGTGTGCGTCCTTAAAACCTGCTGATGAAGCAGAAGAAGGGCACACACACACGCACGCGTGCGGACACACACACACACACACACCAGAAGATGAGAGCAATTAAACATGGCATAAATCTTATTTATGAGCACTTTGCATCCGTGGACATGTAATAAATTGGCTGTTGGGGGATGTAGGGGTTGGGTGGGTTGGACATGCAGACTATTAATTATAACAAATCTCATTAAAATGCTTCTTTTGCAAGATCATGTTTACATGTCACTGACTTGACTGTTGAGACAAAATTTAAAAGGCGTAACAGAGCGGCTGCGTCGAGCCGATAAAGAAAAAAAAGATAATTCAGCAGTTTGTTTAGCAAGTAGATGGAAATAGAAGTGATGACATTAAAGCTAATGGCTTGAAAAAAGTCAACAATCGCACCATCTACACAAACCACATGTACAGAATATAGTAGATGAACATGTGGAGTTTGCAGGTTGCATCATGAACTTTGAACACAGTGTGTTCACAGTGTGTTCAAAGTGATGACAGTGACCATTCATTGATTATTTTTATTGGCATCCGTCAGTATTTGTGTTTGATTTTTCTTTTTTTTTTCCAGTGGCAAAGAGGTTTCACCAAATCATGCTAAAGCCATTATGACGATAGGTTTACTGTAGAAGTAGAAGCAAGTAGCTGCTTAAATGTAGGGACACACTGAGAGGAGAATCATGTCGGGGGTCCAGTGGGACGCAGTAACGCTGTCACTCAGCGTCTCCGCTGGCAGCCCAGTTTCCTGCTCTCATCATCTGAACGTCTGCCCAAGATGCGACAGTTTGATTTTATAAAGCATAAATCACATCATGACTGACTTTCACTAGACGCAAACTAGTGATTCACCTCCACTTCACATCCAAACTCAACATCTGAGATACAAGTTGGAACTCCGGGATGTCAAAATGTTTTAGTCCAGAGTTGTCGGCTGTTGTTCATGGATTAGTTTCCTCCAGGCGGTGCTTGTGGTGGATCATGACATTTGAAAATACTGTTCAAATCTATTCTTCACGGATTGTGTGGTGACCTTTAGAACAGTTTGCACTTCTGTTGTTGTTCCTGGAAAGTTAAATGTGTTTTTCTTTTAAATTTGCACGTGCACTTCTGGCACAGGACAGCACGTTTCTGTTGTTTGCTGTAGTCGACGTTGGGTGTTTTTTTTCTTGGTCCAACACATATGGTTGCCGGTGATCAAAAACATTTTGAGCAAAGTCTGTCGGCGAAATGCACCTTTTCATA
>NW_027466113.1:3317500-3375000 GCF_046127955.1 Nelusetta ayraudi
CTTCTTATTATTATTATTAATAATGACCCGGCTGCAGACCTCGGCGTGGCCTCCCTCTGCTGGACATCATCACTTTGCTCCCAGTGGCATGGAGGTCGACTCCCTCCAGACTTGGACGGAGAAGCGGAAACAAAGAGAAAAACGTTTTTAGGACATTGTGATGTTAAAACCATCAGAAGACTTTGTCAGATTGGCCAGTGGGAGCAGGTTCCATCCAGCAGGTCTGTGATTGGCTCCCATGATTGGACGGGAGATGAATGGTTTGTGACTCTTTGTTGGCTCCTTGGCTTGTTTTTGTGGAGTCGCAGCAACTATTCATTGAGCTTTTGACACAGCGACTGCAAATATTCCTACGAGACATCCAGAAAAACAACAACCAGAATCTGATCCTTTCAAGAAAATCAGTTTCTTTGTGCTTTGTTTCAGTGTAGTTTGCAGCACTGAAGTCAATCTGGCCAGAGAGGATGAGAAGTTAAGAGGGAGAGGAGAGCATGAGGAGATGAGAGGGTGAGATGAGAGGAGGAGAAGATGAGAGGGTGAGGGAATTAGAGGGTGAGATGATGGGAGGGTGAGAGGATGAGATGAGAGGGTGAGGTGATGAGAGGGTGAGATGATGATGGGGTGAGATGAAAGGGTGAGATGAGGAAAGGGTGAGATGAGGAGAAGGTGAGAAGGTGAGGTGAGAGGGTGAGATGATGGGAGGGTGAGATGAGGAATGGATGAGAGGGTGAGAAGGTAAGATGGGAGGGTGAGATGAAACGGTGAGAGGGTGAGACGAGGAATGGATGAGAGGGTGAGAAGGTAAGATGGGAGGGTGAGATGAAAGGGTGAGAGGGTGAGACGAGGAATGGATGAGAGGGTGAGAAGGTAAGATGAAAGGGTGAGAGGGTGAGACGAGGAATGGATGAGAGGGCGAGATGGGAGGATGAGATGGTGAGCAGGTGAGAGGATGAGAGGCCCATGATAAGCGAATGGTGTGTCAGAGCAGCTCAGTGACTTCAGTCCCTGCAGGCTGCAGCAGTCTCACCGTCTCTTTCATCTCATGCACTTTTCATTGTGATAAAAGGAAAAAGCTCCACTTCCAAGTCAGAGTGCACTCGCTGGAAGTCTCGCTGATTGACAAAGCGGGTGTGATATGGCGTGAGCTGCGCTCACATGACCACGAGCGGCTGAGTCTCGAAGTGAGAAGAGGAGATCCATCACACTGAGCTGATCTCTGACACAATGGTTTTGTGTCAGACGGGTCAGAGGAAGAACCTTCTCCATAAGTGGTTACATTTAACTTTTATGATCTGCTCAGCTCTGTGAACCATCCGAACTTTCACCCATAGCAGTTAATAGTTGGTGCTCAGCGGCTCAGAGAAAAATGTTCAAATCAAAAATTTGCAGTTGAAAATATTTTTATTTTCTGCTTTAAATAACATACAGTTCAGTCAAGTAAGATGATGGCTTTTAATAAAATATATGTATATATAATTATATACACGGGGGAGGGCCAGTCAATTGTGAAAAACTTGTGGCTGCTGCAGCTCCATCCACACTGTGGCTGCCTGATTTGTACGATCTTGCGGTGGCTTCCTGTTTTGGTCACGCTCACCTCGGCTGCAGCTCCAAGAACATTTGCTGGTTGGGTTATTCTTGGAAGGTCTGAAGAATTCTTTTGATTTATTTATTATTTATTTATTTCTGGAAATCACAGCCAGATACACAAAGTAACTTGGAATGTGAACCAGCATCTGAATTTCTGTCTCCATATTCCACCACGTCCTGATTACATAACAGATTAACCGTATTATTACCTTCACAGTGACTCTCCACATGTCTGTTTACACCAACCCTCATCGACACTGTTTTATGTTATGATGTGTTATCCGCTGATGCCACGCCGCTCTAATGTTCCTTCCAAAATAAAAGTCAACATAATGTTCCGCTGACGGTAATCAGACATGTTTGTGTTCCGGCCGCCCAGAAAAAAACAAGCACAGAGCCATTACGGACTCACTTTGCTGCGAGATGATAATATATTTTTATTGGACGTGTCCTCTTTTACGAGGCTGCATTTGCCCAAAATCGGAGGCAGTGTTTGAGCAGCTGTGTGGTTTTAGATTAGAGGACAATCTGCGTGCATCAGCAGACATGACTGGGCCGCCTGCAGTTGGAGCACAGACAGACAGTCGTTAGCCTATAGAACATAAACAGAACTAGCAACAAATCCAGGGAGGTTCTGCTGGTTCCTCAAATCTCCTGTTCATCCTCTAACAACACACACTGACAACACAGCGCAACTGCCCCGCTGGGCATCAGTTTGCTGGACACCGTGGATTATTTTTGAAAGGATATCCTGGCATTTCACAGCTGTTCCCAACTTGTTTACACTGCGATTTTTCCGCCTTTGCCCACAAATACAGTTGCACTTGTTCCGTGAGAGCGTCGATCCCCTTCAGCGACGATGCCAGTGTCATTCCACTTTATTTAATGCTCGACTTGCTTTGCTGTAGCTTTTTGTGCACTAAGCTATCAGAACTTCAGAGCAGCCATTGGAAACAACCATTCAGCAGTAAAACAGGCACCACAGGCTCCGCTGGCCTCCATCGTACTGCAGGGCCTCTTCCCAACTCGTCCTTCCATCCAGGCTCAGACTGGAGAGTCTGTTGAAAAACAACTTTGAATTATAATTTTTGCAATTTAAGGATTGAATTATGAGAAAAAAAGAGCAACATCATGTTATGTTTTGGGGCTGATTGACTTTTGAATAATTTCTCAAAACCAATTGAAAGATTCTCTCCACGCCTGCGATGGCCAACTATTGATGGTGGGTTGGAGCTAGTGCAGTGTGGTTATTTTCACTTTCCATCCAGGTGCTGCTTTGCCAGTCGGGTGGTTCTATTTTGCACCTGTCTGGCTTTATTCATCGCTCCATTTCCGTTTCCAAAACAACTCGTTAAAGACGTTCCTTCGCTGTTCAGCTTGTTTTAATTTCACTCCGACAAGGCCCTCTTCATAATTCTCCCAGAATAACACAAGATCTGCTCAGCTGTGAATCTGGAGATCCACAGATATGCGTCATTAAAGTCAAAAATCGGACTCTTTCTGCGGTTGGGAACACGGCAGGCTTGAGAGCAGGCTAACCCACCACTGAGGCCTAGCTAAGCTGCTCCCGTTGGCCCTTCACTTTACATCAACTCCTCCCATTGGCCCATCACTTTCCATCAGCTCCTCCTATTGGTCCATTACTTTCCATTAGCTTCCCCCATTGGCCCCTCACTTTCCATCAACTCCTCCCAATGGCCCTTCACTTTCATCACAGACATATGAGATGTGGCTACAACCAAGAAATTCACATTTTATGATGTAAATGTTATTCACCAACGGTGTGGAAAGTTAGAGTCCCAATATATGAGCTGTGTGCAGGGTAAAGTAAAGGGAGCGTTAAAGGGACGTTTTTGGAAACCGCCGCATTAACATAAACCAAGATGAGAAGTGAGGCGGCAGAGAGCCGAGGCAGGATAATGTCCTCCAGACAGCCAGTTGTTTCATTTCCATTTGTCCTGCTCCTGCTTCCATCACCTCGAGTTGTGTTTTACATTTTGTTTTGGAGCTGGTCCAGCCTCTGAATGGCTCCTGTTGATGATCCATGTATCATCTGCACACACTGTGGAGACACACAGTGCTTAGAGGCTCGGAAGTGGCCATCGCTCTTTTGGAGTGTGTGTATTTGTGTGTGTGTGTGTGTGTAAAAGTTAATGGTACAAGTTGCCCTATCAACACTGTAGGAACTTCTTAATTCATCTCACCAAAGTAACTTTACATTACAAAACGTGTAGTTTTGGTTAGTTTTAGCTGATCAGGTGATTAAGCTATACTTAATATTTAACATTTAAAGAGCACTACACAGGTTAGAGGCTCCAGTGCGGAAAAGGAATAAATAAGTGGTGTGTTGGATTTTCCTACTACTACTACTACTACTACTACTACTACAGTGGGTCTGAGTGTAGTTGCTGGCAGCTCTGAGGCGACAGATACAAGAGCCTCAGAGCTGTGAAGGACAGAAGCTGCAGCAGCTTCCTGTGGTTGTGTTGTGAAGCTGCTGCCAGATCGAAACGCTGACACATCCTGCACGTCACCATTCCAACCTGCTGCTGCTCTACTGCGGCCGTACAAATACAAATACAAAGTGAAGCAAGTCAGCCGGGTGTCAGTCTGTCACTCCGACTCCTCACCTGCACAAACTCCAACCAGCAGCCCCGACAGTTAGCATGCCACCATTATTGTTCGGTTAGCATCCAGCTCCTTTTTATCTAAAAGATGAAAATGAGCCGACTCGGTATGATCTCAGAATTCCATTAAATGTCGGTAGTTGCTGGTGTGGACGTGTGTGTGGCGAGAACCTCGTCTGTCCTTGGCCTCCATTAAGTCACAGGCTTCATGGCTGAGTTGAGCTAATTGTCGTAGAGTATGTGTGTGTGCGTGCGTGCATGAGCGCACGTGTGCGTGTGCAAATGGCATTTTGGCCATTAGTGCCAAGGACGACTTAAGTGCAGAGGTCTGTTAGCATAATTAGTGTGAGGCTCCGCCCTCATTTTGCTCTGTGTTGTAGCGACGCTAAAAATGTGCCGTGGTAGCAAATGTCGTTTCATTCTGTGTTAAGGTAAAAGTACTGTTTCAACTCCTTAACTCAACGTGTGTGTGTGTGTGTGTGTGTGTGTGCGTGCGTGTGTTTGTCTGTGGCTTTGTCTCAATTCGGGGTCTGCATCCTTCGAAGCATGCATTTGAAAGGAAGTTGCGTCATAGCGCTGTGCGAAGGCTTGTCCCAATTCCCGAAAATCCGAAGGACGCTCCAAATGCGTACTCGGAATGCGCCCGACTCTTAGCCGATTCGAAGGATACACCGCCACTATCCTTTGCGTCCTTCTGTATCCCAGGATGCTTTGCGTGCTGCTGCGAAGCATTCTGGGATCCTGAGAAGTCAGCTGAAATTGCGGCATCTACTGGCAAAGGCACGACGTATAAATTTAAGTATTCAAATTTCACATAAAATGTTACGTTTTTAGCGTAGAGTTTTTATTTATTTGAACATCCAACGCCATGGTTGGATGGTGAACCAATGGTTAGCTTGATGCTATGTACACGTCACTTCCAGGGTTGGCCAGCAGGAGGGAACGGCGTTGACGCAACCAGGAAATACGCCGAAGGCTAGACCGTCCCATGTGGTTACCGCCGGGGAGGCGGGTTTTGGTTCGTCCTTCTCGGCCGGGTCCTTCGGAGAACACTTCCTTCAGATGGAGGACGCTTCCTTCGAAGGATGCAGACCCTGAATTGAGACACAGCCCGTGTGTGAGTCTGGCCTTTTCCAACGGCGTCCTAAGCTGAAGCCTGTGTGCCGACACACGCGTGACCCCGCTGACCTTCCGTGTCTCGGCTCGGCGTCAGCAGCTTGGAATAATTTAAGGCACGATGTGGCTTCACGCAGCCTCCCGTGCAGAAGAGCCTGTACAGCCGTCTGGAGGAGATGATTTATATCTAGAAAAGCTAATGTAAAAAAATGATATAAAAAAACCTAACCTGACCAAGTTGGTAAAACGTTTCAGCGACAGACATGGCGAAATGTTGAAGGAATTCACAGAGCCGCAGGTTGGCTGGCGTCTTCCATGACCTCAGAACATTCCCTCACATTTGTGTCAAGGACTTTTGATATATAGAGGCTGATGAAGAAAACTGGTTAGGGTTATTTTAAGCACAAAGGTTCTGACTGTATCATTTTCCAATCATCTATCTATCTATCTATCTATCTATCTATCTATCTATCTATCTATCTATCTATCTATCTATCTATCTCTATCCATCCTCAACAAAGCACACTAAGCTCTGGGCACCAGAGATAGAATCACTTCCTGCGTGTCAAATCTTTTCTTTGCATCCGTCACTGATTGGCTAATAGTGGCTAAAAGTGTCTCCTTTGCACAGTTTCCTGGCAGTGTGTGCTTTACGGTGGATTATTGAGGTGGTGTGTGCTGGAGTGAGGGATAGAAGAAGAGAGGTGGAGAGGGCAGAAAGCTGCTGTTAATGATGAACACCAGCAGTGAGACAAAAGAAACTGTCAGGGAGCCACACCTCTGTGTGCTGGAGGTGAAAAAAATCATCAAGTGCTGATAAGAGGATCGACGAAAGGAAACCTTGCGTTTCAACAGGTGTGCGCGTGTTTGTGCGTGTGTGTGCATGCATGTGCGTGAAAGAGAGATTAGAGGGGGGACAAAAGGGAGGCAAATCTTGAGAGGAAGCCGCAGCAGGCAGACTTGCAGGCTGCATACATGTGGTGTGTGTTAGGTCAGAGTTTATGTGTGTGTGTGTGTGTGTGTGTGTGTGTGTGTGTGTGTGTGTGTGTGTGTGTGTGTGTTTGGAGCTGATGGAAACGGTGGACTTGAGATCAGCAGGCTAAGCAGCAACTCTGTAGCAGAGCGACTGTCTGAAATACAGCTGTTGGATCAGACCTGGAAGCCCTCAGGATCACACACACACACACACACACACACACACACACACACACACACACACACACACAGATGAATATGAACGTGTGCGAGTGTGAGTGTGACTTGCTCAGAGGCCGCCAGGTAAACAACAGATGTATCGCTGCTGCTGCCTGTCGCTGCTGATTCAATAAACGAGCCAATAAAACAAAGAAAATCTAATTTGCGACGCTTCTGCTGCACCCTCATGTTTTGCTCTTTGTTGCTCTTTTCCACACACTTCCACTCCATTATTCTTTTTTTCATTAGAACTGGTTTGCTGCAGTTTGTGGTCTCTTGAATTTCGAGCATGTGAACGTCTAAAAGTCCTGAGTTAACACGCTGTACTTCTCATCAACACAAATATTTTAAGGGTTTTGAGGGTCAGACCGAACAATTCCAATAGTCTACTGACATTTTCTTCTTAACATACCAAAAAACAAAAACAAAAGAGATCATTAAAATATCAGGTTAAATGTTCTTCTTTCATATCAAGTGGGAGAAAGTGTTCTCATTATTATTCCTCCTCAAACAATAAAGTGGGTGAATCCTCTCAGGATGGACCATAACAGAGGCCGTCCACCCACCGTTTAATATCATTTCCATTTTATAACTTCACCAAGTCGAGATCAATGCATCCCAGTCAAACCTGACAACTCATCTGCAGCTGTTTGGGAAGAAAAGTTCAATAATATCTCCAATCAGTGAGTTTTATCCTGGGGGGGGCTGGTCATAGTTATGTTCCGACTGGTGGTGGTGCTGTCATCACGGTACATGCCTGTCACTGTATGGCAGGGAAACAAACGCGACTGTAACTAGGAAGAGATTGAAATGACGGCACCCTGCCCTGATCCCCGGGCTAATTAAAAAAAAAAAGACAGAGCTTGCTAGCTAGCGTCCATGAACACAGAGATTCAGGACAAAGAGGGCAGAACAGTTCTTCAAACTAGATGAGATGGTGTGTTTAGGTGACGGTCCAGTGATTGACAGCAGTGTGATAGAAGTGTTACAGTGGAGAAAAACTTTCTGATGATTTTTCTTTTTCTCTTGGCGGTAAAGTTCCATTGCGTTTGGATGTCAACCGCCTAGCGGCAGTTATGCTAATGTCTTTAGTCAGCAGCTGTTTCAAACAGTGATTTTCCATAAAGCCTTTAAATGTGCATAAAGACAAAATTTGCATCAGAAATTTTTATGGAAATGGCATCAAATCAAAACAAATTCCTCTAATTCACAATAAGGTTCTTACACTTGCTTGAGGTGGTTTTAGTCTTTTCTTCTCTTTTTTTTCAATCATCGCTAATGTGCAAAATGGGAACAGGTTTGCTGAATAAACTCTGACTCGGCGAACGTTCTGAGACTGTTTACGTCCTCCAGGCTGTTTCCACAATAACAATAATGTCCAAGGAAAAAGTCTGCAGTTAAAGTCTATTTTTATTAGTCTAGTTTTGTTGTCTTATTGTTTTACCGACTTACTGATTCACTGACTGACTTAAGCCCTTGGGACGCAGTTCAGCCAACCTCATAGAGGCCTTTATTAATCCCACATTGGCGAAATTTGCATAATTACCGCAACAATAAAGTGCAAAAGAAGGAAACTTATATGACTTAAAAAGAAATCAAGAAATAGGATTAAATATTTATAGAGTAAGAAAGGAAAAACTAGATATTTATAACACGTAGATTGTTTTACAAGTCATGTACATAATATTGACATAAGTGTTTTATTGCACCTTCATGAGATGTAAATGGTTGAGAAGATGATTTTTTATTGAATCTAGTCCTAAAGGAATGACCTCGTGCTTCACAGAACAGCAAATGTTCAGATTGAGCAGGATGCCGTTGCAGCACATTTACCTTCTTATTTCACTGGCGGGACCTTGGTGTTGGAGGAGGTTATTAGACGGAATTCTCTCCAGCAGCCCTTCAATAAAAAGCTGCTTGTTCTCACTTGCAGAGCGACTGACTGCGCTGTCTGGTTGCCCGCATGTGATCTTTAGAGGAGACAGGAAGAGATTCAGGTTCAGAGGAGAAGAAAAGAGCAGAGGGATGTTCTAACTGGAGCTTGGTTTTCATGAACAGAGGAACTCTGCGGCTGCAAGGCTGAATGTCAGCCAAAGATTTCTTATTTCGGGGTCAATATTGTTTTTCTTTTAACTATGGATGTACCCATAATGATACCTGTATCGGGTATTGGTACTGATACCAGTATCGGGACCGATATCTGGGTTAAGTACTATTCTCAGACTCATAAAATTTGTGCCGATACTACAACACCGATACCATTGTCGGTATCGATACTGATACCGGTATCGGCTATCAGTACTGATACCTGGGTTGAGTACTCCACTCATGCTCGTAAAATGCGTGCCGATACCATGGCACCGATACCAGCAGTGCGTGTGTATGTATATGACAATTTACACATTTGTGTTTGTACTGCAGTGAAACGTGTTCTAGAAAAACTTGCTGAGGAATGTTGTTCAAGTAACACAACATCTGTGGAAAAATAAAAAAAATAAAAGAAATTCTATCTTATTAAGTGAGTACTGAAATGCCAAGTACTGGGCCCCTACTGGTTCTGTAAGAGAGTGGTATCGGTGCATCACTACTTTTTAACAATCATCCTCTGTCCAGCTGCACTTTTCTCACAGGCATGTTTGGAGCAGTAAAAGGCACTGAATACTTCCTGAAGTGGGCAGTAAAACTCCTGACGACCCTCAACTAGTGAGCGAGTGAGCCGGCACCAGGTGTCACCAGGTGTCAGTGCGGGCATAATGTGAGGGAGGGGGGCGCCACCTTGACGACCGGCTAATGTTTTAAAACACCGGTGTAATGGTGCTTTGGTCCACGTACGCTCTGACGACAATGAGACGGAGGTCAGAGGTCATTAAAACCCAACAATCCTCCACTTTACACGGTCAACAGCTCCTCCACCAGTCCGAGGCCTCGCACATCAAAGACCTCCACTGTCAACAGCAGTTACCACTGCCACTGACAACGTTTGAGTCGACCCACCACCCCCTCCTTTTATGACGGAAAAGCTCTTGGGGACTTTGGTGCGAGTCACTCTGACTCTCAGAGGTCGAGGACAGAGAGTGAAGGTCGATCTGTGGAACTCAAGGCAGCTGGAAGAGCTGCAATCAATTCGCTTTTTAAGAAGCACAATGAAAAACTTCAACCGGTGACCTTGTGTGTGTGCATGTGTGTGTGTGTGTTTTGAAAGGCTTACCTGGTCTGCAGGATTTCAGATTGCACTAAATCAACACAAGCAGTGTCCCAGTTACTTTTCGTAAGTGCTGGAAACTTCAGTGCAGCACTCTTTGCACTCTTAGCACTGCATTCAGTCGTCATCACTTCATTTGTCGAGAGTGACGATGAACAAAAGCCTCTTTTTGTTTCTCTTGCACTTTACCTTCTTTTTTGGCTAATTACAAAAAGAACATTTAAAACAAACACATATATTAGAAAATGTTAGCCCTCATGCTAAGCGCCGTCAGTCACTTCCACTATAGGACGGCAACATGAGTTTTGAGTTTTGAGACACTCACTCTCTGTCCTGTTTGATTTCATGTTCTTCCTCTGAATGTGTTTTTTTTTTTTTTTAGAGGCAAACTCTTCATTTTCTGGATTATATTCAGCGGGTGACTCTCACCATCCTTCACTTACCTCTCGCTCCCCCAGTTGTCTGGGTGTCGTCCTGAGGAAGAACTCTCACAATTACAGCTTGCCTGCCTCTGAAAGCGGGGAATGTATTTTTTTTCGAAGTTATGCTGCGGTTCTGCTATCTGCAGGAGGCCTTGTGAAGGCGGCTGCTTAGCTGTGGGGGGGGGGGGGGGGGGGCATTTTAATAAGAAAAATCAATCTTCCGTCACCTGAAGCTATTATAATCAAATGATAAAATGAATTGTGCTGCTTTTTCCCTTATGAACACATGCAAACTGTGTGTTTATCCTAGTTGCCCCTAATTATAATCAGGGGGAAATTATTGCTAATGGCTTATTTTGGGTCGTTGTTCTAGCTGCTATTTGAACTAAGTAGTTCCATCAGGCTCTGTGAGGAGTTATTCTAGTTTCAACCTTCTCTTTTCTCTCCATGCACCTCTCTAAAAGAACTGCAGCACTTTTTTTTTACTGCTGGCCTCTCCGCCTCTCCTCTCTCTCCACCTCTTGCTGAAACTCCCGCACTGATCTACCAAATGTCCAATAGAGAACGGGAGGCTCTTGGCAGGCAGAATCTATTCCAGTTGTACCCGGGGCTTTAAATGATTTGCTCATTTCCCCCAAAACACAGAACGCAGAAGGGTGCCTCCTGCGATGTTGTTCATTTGAAAAGTAAAGATTGTCATCAGCCATTTTCTCCGCCACCTTGTAATCTTCCTCTTCCTGATCTGTTGTCTGTCTGCCGCCTGCAGCAGATGATGGACACTTCCAGCAGTCAGACTGTCTGGAAAATCACGTCACCAGATGAATCAGATCGCGATGAATTCTCAGCCGGGATGTATATATGTAAATTCCCTTAAGTCGAAACGTAAAAGAAAAGCCCTTTTGTGTTTGGTATAATGGATATATTTTAATAACCTCCAAGGCGGCGCCACCATCAGTATCGGCGCATCAGTGCGGCTGACTGGCTGCCTCACAATGTGATTTCATTTGAAACTTAGAGAAACGATTCATATCTTTGACCGCGCATTCTTTCACAGTCTTTCACGTATTAAAACACAAATATCCGTCCGTCCGTCCCGATCGGCATCTCCCCACTTCTCTACTCTCTCTTTTGCAAACAGGTTTTTTTTTTTGATGGATGATGCAGCATTAAACAAACTTATTTTTGACAGGAGGAGCAGTGACAACGGCGACGTGATGAATCATCTTGTTTTAGATGTTTGTTTGTGTATTTATTGTTTGATATGCTGATTTAAAACTCATTTCACAATAAAGATTCAATCTGTGTTTGAAATTTGATTTCAAAGCCTTCCCAAGATGATGAGTTTTGAAATGATCACAGGAGCCCATTCGTCATAAGTTTGTTTTACAACCATTACAAGTGAACTGTTGTATCTTATTTGAGATATATGGTTGTATTTGCTGAATAAATAACATGAAGCCCGCCTCCTATTTGTGTTGTGAATTTCTTGTGTGATTTCTGGCGTGCGCATCAAAAGTTAAATTCAAGTCTTTTCCCATGTAATTCACGTCGTCGAACGAGTAAAATTCCTTTTATTTTGCCTCTGATTGGTAGAATTAAAAAATCGCACTCGCTTTTTCCTCTCGTGCTCGCAGCCGATCAGTTTGTGTGTCACACTGAGGCCGTGGCCGACATCGTGATCCTGGTGGACGGCTCTTGGAGCATCGGCCGGCTCAACTTCCGACTGGTGCGAATGTTCCTGGAGAACCTGGTGGGAGCCTTCGACATCGGCATCGACAAGACCAGAGTGGGTGAGTGACTGACAGTTGCGGCCTTTTTTTGAACGCAGCTCCATTCAGCCCAGTGCAAACCTTACGACGAGTTGTGTCACCGTGGTTTTTCCAGGTCTGGCCCAGTACAGCGGCGATCCCAGGATTGAGTGGCACCTGAACTCCTTCTCTACCAAGGACGCCGTCCTGGACGCGGTCAGAAACCTGCCCTACAAGGGAGGAAACACACTCACGGGTACGTAGTTACATTTCTCTTTTCCACCATTCATGTAATGTAAATACTTTGTAAAAAAATAAATAAATAAAACTGTCCATATAGATTTAAATAGTTGATTTTCCTTCCTTTTTTACTCTATTTCTTTATTCCTTTTTAATTCATATAATTGTTTATTCTCCATTGCATCACATGTTGCTGTAATGATATAAATTAACCCCACTGTTTGAATAATAATTCAACAATAATTCTAATTGGACATTCTAATTCCAATATATTTTATATTGGATATTCTAATTGCTCTTTTTTTCTTCCTTTCTTCCTTTATCCCCGCCTTCTTCTCCAGGTCTGGCTTTGAATTTCATCCTGGAGAACTGTTTCAAGCCTGAATCAGGGTCACGGCCCGGAGTGCCCAAGATCGGGATCCTCATCACGGACGGGAAGTCCCAGGACGATGTCATTCCTCCTGCTGAGAGCCTGCGGAACGCCGGCGTCGAGCTGTTTGCCATTGGTGAGGGTGAACGCACAAACACAAACACACCTGTGTGTGTGTCTGATGTCCCAGCCTCTAAATATCGAGTCTGCAATGGTCCACGTCCAGGTGTGAAGAACGCCGACGAGAACGAGCTGCACTCCATCGCCTCGGAGCCGGATGAGGGCCACGTCTACAACGTGGCCGACTTCAGCGTCATGAGCTCCATTGTGGAGGGACTGACCAGGACGGTGTGCGAGCAAGTGGAGCAGCAGGACAAGGACATCAAGGAGAGTAAGGTCATGACCTTCATGCTGCCGCGCAACGAAATGCAGTTTAAAACTTCACAACTTGTCAGGTTGACCTTGATCACTGGGCCACTGGTTCACTGGATCACTGGACTGTCCAGTGATGACCATTAACACTGTAAATTGTTTCTACAAAGAACCAAACTGCATTCAATCGAATGAATAGTGCATGAAATACTGAATCCATTACATAGGTAGAATGGATGGATGATTTGGTTGGTGGAGGATTGGATAGATGAATTGATAGGGAGGTGGAGGGATGGATGATAGGTGGATTGGTGGTTGGGTGGGTGAATGATAAGAAGGTAGGTAGGTGGGTTCTACATAGGTAGATGGTAGAAAGATCGGTGGATGAATGGAAGGATGGATGGGAAGGTAGAGATGGTCTATTTAAGTATCTGAATGAATGGGTTGGGAGGTGGATAGATCGGTTGGTGGATGGATGGGTAGGTAGATGTGTAGGTAGGTATCTGGATGAATGGGATGATAGGTAGATATCTGGACGGACAGGTCAGTAGGTTGGTTGGTGGGCAGGTTTGGATGGATGGATGCATGGATGGATGGATGATACTTTGTTGGGTCGATTCCAATAAGTTCTTCTTGACAAAGCCTCTGTCTCTCAGCTCACAGTGGTTCAACTCCCTCCATCTGAACTACAGTGTTCATACTTGATTCTTTCACTCCGATCTTTGATTCATTCATGTTGGAACACTTCATTGTAAGTGCTGACGATTCCACCCCTCTCCTTCCCTCCCCCTCCCCCTCCCTCCACCGATCAGAGCACGTCCCTGAGACGATGGGGCCGCCGCACCACCTGGTGATATCGGACGTGACGGCCCGCAGCTTCCAGGTCGGATGGAGTCCCGCTCCAGGGAACGTGGAGAAGTACCGAGTGGTTTATTACCCCTCCCAGGGAGGGGAGCCTCAGGAGGTAAACACCCAACCGTGACTGTCTCTGGTTTCACTGCTCAGCCTGCCGAGGTTATCGCGGGGGAGCTGTGGAAGCAAAGTAGCAACACATCAGTCACTGCAAGACAAGTGTACCTTGTCTTGGCGTTACATTGGCAAGCAGTGGGCGTCCCTGGTGTGAGACCAGCAGAGCAGCTCAGAGATGAGCTTGTTTGTTGTGGTTTCTGTTGCTAGTGATATTCTCCCTCAATGTTCTCAGATGTGTAGAAATGATTCTCCAGCTCAGTGAGCTAACTGCTGTATCAGTGTGCCAAATACCTGTCAATATTCTGACTGCAGTGTGCATATTTTTTAAAATTGAATGTTAGACAGGTTAGACTTAAAAACATTTTAGTGACCATTAGTGACAATAATATATCTGTATCTGTCCATCCACACACACACACACACACACACTCACACACACACACACACACACACACACACACACACACACACACACACACACACACACACACACACACACATATATATGTACGTAAAAAAAATATGAGACCCCCTTAAATCTTACTTCTTTGGCTCTCAGGGGGTCTCATGGTTTCATTGGGAGCCTGGACCCCCCTGTATTTCACACACTGCTGCTGTAGCGACTGTCTCAGCTTGTCCTACCACAGGCTGGGTGGGACTCACAGGGAGCAGATGGTCCGGAGCTGCTGCTCTGTGTGTGCATGTGTGTGTGTGTGTGTGTGTGTGTGTGTGTGTGTGTGTGTGTGTGTGTGTGTGTGAACACCTCTCCAGCTGGCTGGGCTTCAGTCTGACTGAATCACAAGTGTCCTCCGCTCAGAGCCCAATGAGAAGAAAATATTATCCTTGCATCAGACTTTCGGCCTGAATCTCCGGCAGCAAATCGATTGTGTTTTCCTTTTGCTCCACCAAATTAATCCATCCCTCTCTTTTTCTGCTCTTCCTTCCCCTCCTTCCTCCATTTCTCACCTTCATCTCCCCTCATTTATTCCCCATTTTTCCTCGCCGCCTTTGTTCCCCGTTAACCAATCCAATCCATTTCCGCACCCAATTTATCCCATCTTCAATCTATTTCTCCCTCGCTCGCCACCACCCCACTCCGGCGCCCCCCCCAGGCGGTGGTGGGCAGCAGCGAGACGTCGGTGCTGTTGCAGCATCTCAGCTCCCTGACTGAGTACCAGCTGGCCGTGTTCGCCGTCAATGCAAACGACGCCAGCGAAGCTCTGAGGGGATCACAGACAACCTGTAAGCTTATCCCCGAGTGCACAAACACACACACGCACACGCACACGCACTCACACACACACACTCACAGAGTCACTGGTTGAAGTTTTTTATTGTACTTCTTAAAGAGGGAATTGATTGCAAAGCTTTTCCAACTTCCCATGTGTTCCTCAGCCTGTCACACACACACACACACACACACACACACACACACACACACACACACACACAACTCAAGTCAACATATGAGATGTTCAGTTATTGGCCGAGAATATTAATGACAGCGTTGCGCTCGTGAAGCATCATAATCAGGATTAAACTCAAGACATTTGGCTGTCTATGCTGTGTGTCTGTGTGTGTGTGTGTGTGTGTGTGTGTGTGTGTGTGTGTGTGTGTGTGTGTGTGTGTGCAGTGCCCCTCCCTGCAGTGACGGGCCTCCAGCTGCTGGACATAACCCACAACGCCCTCAGGGTGCGGTGGGACAGTGTGGATGGAGCCTCTGGCTACATGCTGCTGTATGCTCCTGTCACAAGCGGCCAGCGGGACGAGAAGGAGGTAATGGAGAGAAAAGAGGAGGAAGCGGAGGAGGAGGAAGCAGCCCTGCTTTTTCAGATCGTTCACTTTAATATTGATTCAAAGATTCAAAGATTTTATTTTTCACGTCACGTGACATGGCAATGAAATGGCAGTGGCAAGTTAAATATACGTTTTACAAAAATACAAAGTTAAAAAGATAAGTGTTTGAAATGTTATGCAATACTAAACAATATAATATAATATCATTAGTTGCAAACAATGCAATGCTAAGTATGATGCTTTACCATTTAGTGTGTAGTAATACTATCAACAGTAATGGTAGTAATATTAACAACAGTAAAATAATCATAAGAGTAGTTGTGATAATAATGATAGTGCAGTGTAATTGTTAAACACAGTATAATATTATACAATATAATATAATATAATTAGTTGCAACCAATGGAATGCAGCGTATGACAGTATACCATTTAGTATATAATAATACTATCAATAGTTGCAGTGATAATAATATCAGCAACAGTAAAATAATAGTAATAATAATAGTGCAATATTACTGTTTAATATGATAAATCATATAAAATAATATTAGTTCAAATCAAACATCAAATATGCAACAGCTTTGGGAGTATATATATATTTTTTTGCAAGCTGAAATTTGATCATAGGATTTTTTTTGCATGGCAGGTTCAACAGCCTAAAAGTCTCACTGCCATTTCTGACTGCAAGTGAAGGCTACAAGTTCAGAGTTCAGAGCTCCCTGGAGGTCAGAGAAGCTGTAAGAAAGAGCCACAATTTAACAAATGAAGCATTGTCATGTTGGGACGCTGCACCACCTGAACCTGAACTAAACTCAATTTTCCAGAATTTTCTTAGAATTTCCAGGCACTTTATGATTATTCACTATGTCACAATAAGGTTGTGAATACTTGGTGTGGTGAAACAGACGCAGCACAATGACAGTGGTGATGATTTCTGGCATTGATTTGAATCTGTTTTATGTTATTATGAATCTATTTACATCACACATGAGGTGAGCTGCTGTTGTATCACTCCATCGTTATATCCTAATAATGATTTGCGGGTCTGAAGTATTTTTTTTTCCTTGACCTGCTGCATTTTTTTTTGTGTGCAGTTGAAGCTGTCCGGGGGGGTGACGGAGCTGCAGCTGGACGGCTTGATTCCCGACACTGAATACATGGTGACTGTCTACACCCTGCATGGAGACGAGGCCGGAGAGCCAGTGACCAGTCAGCAGACCACCAGTGAGCACGCACACACACACACACACACACACACACACACACACACACACACACACACGCACACACACACAGACTTTGTTCTCCATCATTCACATGAAAAGGTGCAAATCAACTGAACCGTCTTGAGTAAAAACTGGTTCTCACGCAGCAGCAGAGAAAAGCAGGAGAGCAAACAATCCCAGCAGACCCTCCTCCTGTCTTTATCTCCTCTTGTCTTTCTTTATCTCCCCATCTTCCCCAGTGCCGCTGAGTTCTCCCAGCAACCTCCAGTTCTCAGATATCACACACAACTCGGCCCACATCAGCTGGGAGCCTGCTGCGCCCAGCGGAGCTCGAGGTTACCGCATCATGTGGGTCAAGACAGACGGGCTGCTGACACAGGAGGTAGGCTGTGTGTCTGTGTGTGTGTGTGTGTGTGTGTGTGTGTGTGTGTGTGTGTGTGTGTGTGTGTGTGGTCTCCAGATTCCCTCAAGTAGTGTGTGTTTGTGTGTGTGCATATGGGAAGACATGGCAAAAGAATCAGACGTAAGCCAAACTAATTCAGTGAGCAGCAGGTTGATGGCGTCGACTCTCCTCAACGTCACAGTGACAGACTGAGGACATTAACAGCAGGTATAGCAGTTCTTCTCATGGTTTGTGTGTCTGAAAGAAGTGTTGTGTTGTCCAGCTGCTGAATATTGGCAGCACGTGATCGTGTTTCCTGCAAGTGTTCTTCTTTAAGGACTTTAATAAGAACTGCAACAAGTCTTAGCTAACAATAGAATGTTGACTGGCACTGGAATCCCCACCATACATTGAATCAAATTGCATACATATGCACTCAATAACTCAAACTTTAAGTGCAAAAAGTGTATTCAGACCGAGAAATAATGAAAGAAAAGGGTGTGAAGATGAGATGATGCAGCAATGGAGGCATATTAAGAATCACAGAGGTGATTTTAAGAAGCGGAATCACAAACATTTGTATGAGAAATACCTTGAGTTGTTTCTCCTAAGGAGTGTGTGTGTGTGTTCTGCAGGTGGAGGTGGGCAGCGTGAACTCCTACGACCTCAGAAACCTGACCTCTCTGATGGAGTACTCAGTGGCCATCTTCGCCCTGTACGACGAGGGCCAATCAGAGCCCCTCACCGACGCCTTCACCACCAGTGAGAAACCCGTTCCATCTTTTTTCCAGGAAGATGTTTTTGCTACGAGACAAATACATCTGACAAAACGCATTAATTAATTTCCTCCGCCGGGATTACGGCCATGATTGTCTTCCAACATCGAAGCTGTTTCATCCACCCGCAGCAGCAGCAGCAGCAGCAGCAGCAACAGCAGCAGCACCAGCAGCTGAGAACTATTTGCTGTCACTTGTGTGAAATAATTGCGTCAGCGGCATTATGGGCGAGATGTCCTCCTACCAACAGGGCTGGTTTTATTAGCTTGTGCTGCTCTGGCTGTCTGCCCATCTCATTTACAGCCTGGTTCTAATGGCCCATCACATTAGAAGGTCATCTCACGCTCCCCCAGCGCTCCGTCATGCTAACAGATATCGACCGGCAGGAACGTCCCTCCCAGCCACCAGCTTCTCCTGCTGCTGACTCAGCTGGAGGAGCAGCAGATGTATCTCTGGCCAGCGGCTTCACTTGCTGCTGAGACTCCCGCTTGGTTTTTATTTTCAGCCCCCTGCAAACTTTGTTCTTCGGTGCTGGTTTAGGAACGACCGCTGGCATCAGTGTCACAGAAGGATGGAGAACAGCAGTTTAAACATTGTGCGACTTGTTGTTGCAGCAAGCAGCTGTTAATATCCAGAGCGTAGTGAAGCATCGTTTTGAAGAGCATCTTTTATTGTTGTCACCAGTTCAGCTGCCCCTATACTGTTGGTGTTGTTGTTGGTGTTGGTGTTGTTGTTTGTGTTGTCGTTGTTGTGTAGCTCAGTTTCAGCCTGTGGTCAAAGCATTATGACATCATCAGTTAGACCGATGAATCAGAACAGACCACCACCACAGCAGCCACTGCTCCTCATTAGCTGTGCAGCCAAGTCGTGGAATTGAATTTTGAGATGAGATGAACAGACAAACACTTGTGAAGTTCCTTCATGTTGGTTTAAGATGATTAAACCAGTGTAAATGTCTCCTGTTGCAGCTCCAGTTCCTGGTCCACTCAACTTCCACTCCAGCGACGTCCGAACCAGCAGCTTCCAGGTCAGCTGGGATCACTCAACCAATGACATCGTCCTCTACAGGCTGTCCTGGGCGCCATTCAGCGGCGGTAACACCATGGAGGTCAGTGCCTGGAACCCTGTCACACTTCTGAACAGGAAGTGACCACATTTCTCAACAGGAAGTGGCCACTGCCCACACTTCTGAACAGGAAGTGTCTATAATTCTGAACAGGAAGTGGCCACTGTCCAAAGTTTTTAACATGAAATGTCTGCACTTCTCAACAGGAAGTAACCACTATCCATACCTCTAAACTGGAAGTGTCTGCAGTTCTGAACAGGAAGTGACTACATTTCTTAACAGGAAGTGGCCACTGTCCACAGCTCTTAACAGGAAGTGTCCGCACTTCTGAACTGGAAGTGGCCACTGGCTGCACTTCTGAACAGGAAATGGCCACTGTTCGCACCACTGAACAGGAAGTGTCCGCACTTCTGAACTGGAAGTGGCCACTGGCTGCACTTCTGAACTGGCATTGGCCAGTAAAGGCCAACATTTGTGCAATGTGCTTGTGATTGGGTGGTTTTTCTCTCAGCTTGAAGCCCCTCTTGTTGTTGTGGTTGTGGTTGTAGTTGTAATTGTAGTTGTTGTAGTAGTAGTAGTTGTAATTGTTGTATTTATAGTTTTAGTTGTAGCTGTTGTAGTTGTAGTTGTTGTTTACCTGCCGGGGAAGTGTTCCTGCCCCAGGCATCCAGACAAACAGAGTCTTTGCTCTGGGCTGCTGTGTAAACTGCTTTAGGAAAGAAAACACAACAACAAACTGGCAGCCTGCAAATAAAGCTGAATAAATCTAGAAATGAACGGCTCGGCTGCGTTGTTATTATTATTATTATTATTGTTCTTATTACTGCCATGATTTGAGCTTCAGAGCCAGCTGGGTGGCAGCGATAGAGCGACTGAGCCAGTGTTGTTCCGCCGTCAGTGTGTGTGTTTCCGTTCAGAGTCACCAGAGCTGAAAATAACAGCAGGAGACTTTCAGAGGAAAAGACACGGCGGCTCTTCACACTTATTCACCCACATTAGAGACACGCACGCACGCACGCACACATATATCCACACAAATTCACATACACACACACACACACACACGCACACACACACACATACATTGTTATGTCTAAGAGGAGATTACAGAGACCACAATGGTCCATCCAGGTGGATCTTCTGCAGCCTGTGTGATGATGAGCCAGATTAGAGCTGTTAAAAATAATCTGTGGATGTGTGAATCAGATTGTGAGCAGATTACAGCTTCTCCTCCGTTGAGCCTCTGAAGCCACGCGGCGTCAAATTTAGCTTTTCCTTTGTTCTCATCCCGATGGCACCTCGTTGTTTTCGGGGAGCTTTGTGTCCTGCAGCTTTGTGCTTCAAAAAGATGATCTGCAGTCGAGCCCCACCGAGGAGGTTTTACTGCTACAGCCCTTTTAGAAAATACAAGACACAGTGTGAGCTTGCATTGGCTGGAACATTGAAAAACAGAAAAAAGAGACGAGAGGGGGAGGATGATGCACTCGAGATCATTTCCTCCGCTGGATGCTGAGAAACGTTACTGAGATTTGCATGTAAATGCTCCTCAAAGGAGCGTCTGCCGTCTATTCCAGAGTTTTAATGTTGCTCTCGGTGGAAAACCAGCCGGACTCGTCGTGACCTCCTGCTTTTATTTCTTTTTCCTCTCACTTCACTGTCTGTCTGGTTTTGTTTGCGCGGCTGTGAATCACTGGATGCTGCAGCAGGCTGCGGTTCTTCCTCACAGCCTGCTGCAGGATCGTGTCCTTAACTCCATCACACTTTCTTTTTCTGTCTTTTCTCGAGTAATTAAAGCATCATCCGCTCATTGCTTGCTGCATTGGACACCAGTGGTGACGGCGGTTCTCCACTGTTTCATGTGGTGAAACTCAATTTAAGCGCATTTTTCTTTATACATTTTTAAGGCTGCTGCAGGTTTTGGAGGATCAATAATGTTGTCACTGTCATTTATGGCCTAACCTGAAAGTCACGAGTGGCAGGAAACCCGGCTCACTGTTGTGCTTGTTTGCGTGTGCGTGCGTGTGCGTGTGTGTGTGTGTGTGCGTGTGTGTGTGTGTGTGTGTGTGTGTGTGTGTGTGTGTGTATGCGTGTGTGTTCTCCAGGTTCTGCTGGACGGGAGCAGCAGCAACAGCTACGTGCTGAGCGACCTGCGGTCCTCCACGCAGTACGAGGTCCTGCTGACGGCCGTGTTCACCGACCAGCTGGAGAGTGACGCCGTCTCCGTGGTGGAGACCACAAGTAGGTAGAACCTCTGCTGCTCCAGCCAGGCTCCTCCTCCTCCTCCTCCTCCTTCAACTCTCCCCGTCCTCTTCATCTTCCACCTCCTCCAGCCCCTCAACCTTCTCCTCCTCCTCCTCATCTTCTTCCTCCTCTTTCTCCTCCTCCTCTTCATCCTCTTCCTCCTGCATCTCTTCCGCCTCGTCCTCCTCCTCTTCCTCCACCCCCCCATCTGTTTCCTCCTCCTCTTTCTCCTCCTCCTCTTCATCCTCCTTCTTCTCCTCCTCGTCTTCCTCTTCCTCCTGCATCTCTTCCCCCTCCCCCTCCCCCTCCTCCTCCTCCTCTTCCACCTCCACCTCCTCCGAGTCCAGTTCAGCGCCACCATTGATTTGTTTTGTCGCTGCTCATCGCAGAAGAACAAAATCTATCTCCCCCGTCGATGTTTCGCTCCGCGGTCCTGTTTAATTATCTCTGCTATTGATACACAGAGAGAAACCTTGATGACTTTCTATCTGATTAGTTGTCTGTGTTCCCCCCCTTCACTCCCCCCAGTGACTGTGACCACGACCACCGCCGCCCCAACCACCACAGGTAGGCAAACCAAACTGCTTCTTGTCTGCGTTTTAAAATAAAAGATCTTTTTCAAATTTTTGTACAATCAGGTTTGAAATGATGGAATCCCAGGAGGGCCAAAATTGAAAAGGAAATTAAATTAAGGACATAAATATCAATATAAAGAGGAACAAAATGAAAAACAAATGAAAAAATAAATATAAAGATGAATAAAAAAAGAAGAAATAAAAAATACAGAACAATGTAGGTCAATTTTATTAATTTTTTGAAGGACAAAGCAATGACAATATGGGAAACAAAAAACAGACAAAAGAAACATGGAAAAAACTATTTCTCCTTTTGTCTTTTACAATGACAAAAGAAAATGACAAAGACAAAATTTATCTTTATTAGCCACATAGAAACAGACAACCATTCACACTCACATGCACACCTACGGACAATTTAGAGTGTTCAATTGACCTCACATGCATGTTTTTGGAGTGTGGGAGGAAGCCGGAGAACCCGGAGAGAACCCACGCAGACACAGGGAGAACATGCAAACTCCACACAGAAAGGTCCCAGGTCCGGGCCCCGGAATCAAACCCACAACCTTCTTGCTGTGAGGCGGCAGCGCTAACCACTGCGCCACCGTGTCGCCCGTTGTTTAATTCCTTCTTTTATTTATTCATCTTTATGTTTATTTTTTAATTTATAATTTTATCTTTGTATTCACACACATTTTAATTCCTTATTTTTTTAACAGATTTATTTTTCACAATGAGCAGCGCACTCTCTCTGATCACTCTGCTCACTCTCTGTGTCATGTGACAGTGGCCCGTCTGGCGGTGAGAAACCTCCTGCTGAGCCACCAGACCACCCAGAGCCTGGAGGCCTCCTGGGAGCTGGACGACCCCAACGTCCACAACTACAGGGTCTCCTACCGCAGCCTGGGGGGAGACCAGCCGGGGGAGCAGCAGGAGGAGGAGTCTGTGAGTCTGCATCCACATCACACACCTGATTCCATCATCCTCCTCCTCCTTCTTTTCTTTCTCCTCCTCCTCCTTCTTTTCTTTCTCCTCCTCCTCCTCCCCCTCTACCCTCCTCAGCATCCTTGGCACAGTGTCATTGCTCTCCTGAGGAAGGTTCCAGCAGTCTGGTTTAAAGGAATCTCGGCGGTCGAGTGTCGTCTCGTCCGCTGCAATCAGAAAAAGAAAAAGCACCTGATTACTGCTGTCGTCCTGCTGCTGCTGCTGCTGCTGCTGCTGCTGCTGCCTGATTCCCTGATTCCCGGCTGTGTGCTGAGAGCTCTTGAGTCCGGTGACATCTGCTGACCCTGATAACACACACACACACACACGCACACACACACACACACACCCACACACACAAACTTTCCTTTGTTTTCTCCTCCCTCCTCCTCCCTCCTCCTTTTCCTCCTCCTCCTCCTCTTCCTCCTCCTCGTCCCCCATCTTCTCCTCCTCCTCCGCCTCCTCTTCCTCCCCCACTCTCCCCATGACCTGTTTTAATTTCCACACATGGCAGCAGCAGCAGCAGAAGATGGAAGAGCCGTGTAAAGCCAGCAGACATTCCATTATCTTTTCAGTGGTCATTCACCTCACTGGTCGTCGCTACTTGATGGGTCAGCAGAGGTGCTCAGGAAACACAGCAGCAGCTAAACAAAGTGTGAGCGGCTGCAGCTGGCAGCTGCTGATGGATGAGTTGATTCCGGCTCCCAGCCGACGTGTCGGGAGGAGACGGAGGAGGTCAGAGGAGACCAAGAGGACGTGAATGATTTAGAGGGACTTTAGGCTTTGTGGGTTTGACTGTCGGGGTCCCTCGCTAAGATTTTGCTGTTTGCTGTGAGTTGAAAAAAAAGTTTAGTTTGCCCATGTCCGCATTGCAATGAAAAAGTAAGGGAAAAAAGAGGTTGTTTTACTGTTGCGGCCGGGCAAAGACCTTTTGGGATTTGGGCTGCAGAGATGCAGAGGAAGAGCAGACTGGGCCGCTGATGAATGAGAACGATGCTCCCTCTCAGCACTCTGCTGCGTCTTTATTGGCCCGAAGTGACTTTATTGATCACGCTGAGGCGGTAGTTCAATACCTGATCAGCCGTGCTGGACTCCCTGACGGCGCTGCGAGTTAGAACTTTGTGTTCCAGCAAAATAAAAAGTCTCGCAAAACGCAAAGCTGATTTGTATTCTGCTGGTGTGTCCGCCTGCAATGCCAGTGAATCCCGGGGGAGGGAGGGGCGCTAGTCGTTGTTTTAAGACGTCTTTCGTTTGTTCTCTCCCACCACTTTGAATGTGACCTGAATGTGTTTTTGTGCAATAAATATATATATATATATTTTGTGTGTGTGTGTATGTGTGTGTGTGTGTGTGTGTGTGTAGGTGATGGTTCCAAGTGGGCAGCGCAGTGCAGTGCTGCAGCCGCTGCTGTCAGACACCCAGTACCAGGTGACAGTCACACCAATGTACAGAGATGGACACCCGGGCATCAGCGCCTCCGCTCTGGGGGCCACATGTAAGAACACACACACACACACACACACACACACACACACACACACACTCTCACACTAACACACACACACACACACCCTCACAAACTGGAACTGCTGTGAGCAGGACGTCCATTAGCATTAGCATTAACATTAACTTGGTGTTCAGCGGAGCTGCTGAATGAAAATGTTAATGAAGGCTGTGACAAACACCGCTGCCGCCGCTGCCACGTCTCTGATGTCCTGATGAAGGCCATTCATAATAATTACAGCCGCAGCTTTTCATTAATGAGACAATTCAATTATTTTGCTCGTCCCTAATTGATTTGTTTTTTTTTTTTTTCCATCCCTCCTCCAAATTCTCTTGATCGCCTCTGCTGAGCTTCTTCCGCTCGTCTTATTCCCTCATTGTGAACGTGAGAATTGAAATGTCATGTCAGGGAATGTGTCGTCTTTGATGATGTGAGCCAGATTTTAAAGGGCTCCTCATATTTCCAGGAAAATAGAGCAGTGCAGGGGAAAGTGGGGGCTGAGTCATTTTCACACACAGTAAGACTGTTGGCTGTGACATCAGTTAGCAAAAGGAATTTACATATTTCTGTTTTAAATGATATGACTTTAGAACACAATTCAATTCAATTATTTCTAACAATTTACCATGCATTCTATAGTTCATCACCTTGTTTTTTTGTTTTTTGTACCTTAAGAGCAAATTTATTTTCCCTTTCAAGAACAAGTTCTTGTTTTTTGGTAAGATTCCTCCTTTTTTCATTTCATTTATGATTTTCTGAGATGCCACATCTCAAGGGGCTTTCCTTAATAAATTGAAATTGGAATAAGTTATTGACTAGACGCAATAGAAAGTGGGCCAGCATTTTTAATTTTGTGGTTTGATTTGGGTCGCGACTTCATGATAAGGAAGAAAATGATGACGGTCCTGAGAGTCCACCACTTGAGGACCACTATAGGAATGTATTTTTACACCTGCAGCTGGGAAGTGTTTCTATTTGTGTGTTGCTGCTAATGTGCAGCAGCAGCAGCAGGAGGTGGCGGTGGGAGCAGCCTGCAGGGTCAAGACTCTCATCTCAGAGATTCAATGAGTCGGCCCAGTAAAATCCACCCAGTCACATCTCGCACTTGACCCATAAAAACTCTTTTTTTCCAGAGTGCTTCCTGCCTGGAGGGCAACGTTAGATGTTGTGAAACACACTAAAACCTGAGAGAACAACAGCGGGTTGAAAGGGAGCGATGAGACTTGAAATATTCAAGGGAATGAGCATTGATTGAGCGAATTAAAGCAATTCAAATTGGTGACTTGGTGTGTTTTACTTCTGAACGGTTGAGACAGGCCTGAGTCCTGCCTGCTGCACTTGGATCAGAGGGAGTATAATGATGTGCATCCACAATAATGATAATCACTTCAGTGGGATTTTAGCAACCAGATCAGAACCAGTTCAGAGAGGAATAAGAATCTGGAGTAGCCGCCTCTATTGGTGCCCTGCCACATTGCACTGAGCTGTGACTGGGAGTCGAGCCATTGATTCTGAACCCTCGTCTCCTCCTTTGACTCTGTCTATCTGTCTGTCCACTCCCCCCCAAGTGGCGCTCCTCTCTGCCGAGAACCTGCGGGTGTCGGAGGAGTGGTACGACCGCTTCAGGGTAGCCTGGGATCCTCCCCAATCCACTGCTGAGGGGTACAGGGTCGTCTACCAGCCCATCACTGGTACACACACACACACACACACACACAAATGTGCACAGTTCTTGTGAGACAATCCTGCTGTGGGCGTAGCTAAATTAATTATTCTGTTATTTCTTTTACTGCTGCCTTTTTTCCCTTTCCAAACTCTTTTAAATCAATTTAAGAACTACTTGGTTGGTTAGTTCTTGTCCTTCCACCTAACAATGAGTCTTTTATGGAAAACTTTGCTCCAAGTCCAACAAGTTTCCTCGTTTATTTGTTATTGACTCGTCTGTTTTCGATGAAACAGGGTTACAAGCCGTTTTTATTACGGATTTTTATGACTGTATAAAACACTGTTAGGAGCTGTTTTTTGTGGCTGCGTTAATACTTTATTGCTGCTTCATATTTATCAGATCTGTACTCTAAACTTGTACACTCTAATGTTGTTGCCCTGCTTCATTCTCAGCATGGGAACAGCATCGCAGTCTGAACACATGGCTAACTAAGCTAGCGTTAACCTCAGTGGTTTGGATGAAAGTCCTCACCAGTTCACTGTGGCACTGTTAAACAATCTAAAGTTCCGCCTTTGTCTCACGAACATCTTTGATTCTGTTCCGTCTTTGTCTCACCAACATCTTTTGTTCTGCTGCGTCTTTGTCTCATGATCTTTGATTTTGTTGCGCCTTTGCCTCACGGATGTCTTTGACTCTGTTCCGTATTGTCTCATGAACATCAGTTCTGTCCTTGTCTCATGAACATCTTTGATATGTGGCGTCTCACTCAGTCCCAGGTGCAGTTCTGGAGACGACAGTCCAGGAGGGCGTGAACTCAGTGCTCCTTCCTAACCTGCTCAGCGGGACGGAGTATAACGTCCAGGTGACGGCGTCCTACCCCGCTGGACAAAGTGAACCCCTGCTGGTCAATGCCAAGACCAGTAAGTCTCCTCAACACAGACGCTTTATTATCAGTGCTGCAGAATATGTAGCTGCTGATTATATCTAGGTAACTAAATAATCCAATTTCATAGGATGTAAATATCTTGTTTTTTCCTTTCCTACTCTAAAAAATATTAGACATTATTTTTATTTTGTTTATTTATTTTTAATTATTATCATTTTCCTTCTTTGTTCTATATTGTTGCTGTAATTATGCAATTTTCCCCAACGTGGGATTAATAAAGGTGAGGGTTTCAGCTGCTGGTCTTCACAGTTTGACTCTCAGGTTCAAGAGTCTGAGGAGAAAGAAACAGACCTAACTAGTTGAATTCATTTGGGAAGCACGAGTGTTAACCACCCGCTGACACTGCACACTGAGACTTAAGCAAAGAGAGAAGCGGGCAGATGAATATTAATACTTCCTAGGAACAAAAACTCTGCATATAGGTTCTGAAGTCTGTGGGCGCAGCAGGACTTGAATAGAGCAACAGAAATAGAACAAATAGATTAAACAGGAAGGAGGCACTTTGGTTTAATAAAAGAGAGAGAAAGGGTGTAAATCAGTAAATAGATTTTTTTTTGGGGGGGAAGGTCAAGAGGTCAGTGACAGGTTGGTGTCATTGCTAGAAGACAAGTGGTTGAGTGCAGGGCAACAGTTGCAAGAGCTCATTCATTCTGTAACCGTGAGGAGGTTGAGTGTCTCACAAATATCTTTGATTTGTTTGTGTCTTTGTCTCACAAACATTCTTGGACTCTGTTCCGTAATGTCTCACAAACATTTTTGGTTCCGTTGCGTCCTTGTCGCACTAACATCTTTGATTCTGTTCTCTCTTTCTGACTCACTGAATAACTGATTCACTGATTCAGTGCTGATGAAATGGCTGTTTCTTGCTACTAATCAATATTTCACTACCTGCAACGTCACTTCTTGCATCACTCTGAATTCCTGCGAAGACTCTCTCTCTCTCTCTCTGGGTCTCTCTGCATCATGTGGCCCACATTGGCTTTCTTTTTTTGCTAATTTCATTGAAAGTAATGATGACTTGTCATGAGCTTTATTCACTGGTGTTTAAAGTCGAAAGCAGCTGCCATATGGTTGAAGCTTTAAACATCAATTTAAGCCGCGCAGGAGCCAAGTTTGTTTTATAACCATCAGCAAATTTGGTTAACGAGTGTGTAAATGAGAGAGAGGGAGCGAGAGAGAGAGAGAGAGAGAGAGAGAGAGAGAGAGAGAGAGAGAGAAAGAGAGGCCCCCGGGAAGCCGACACAGAATCTCAGCAGCAAACAAGTAGCAATGATTTAAACTGATGCTTCATGATGCACACATGCAAAATTGAATTTCAAATAAAAAAACAACAACAACTAAATACTAAATAAAATGTTCTTTTTTTATTTGCAACAGTAACCTTTTTCCATGGGCTAATAAGATATGTAAAAATAAAACTACCACATTAAACCAATTAAGTCGTAATAATATCCTCCAACAAACGTACTGTCCTGATCGAGCAGAGCGTTCTGGGATTTGTAGTACTAGCGGTACATGTGCCGTATAATACCAACGGGCCAGCTCTAGTAGTGATTTTGTATTGCCTTGCAGGCCAAATATAATTACACTGCAGGCCAAATTTGGCCCGCGGGCCAGAGTTTGACAAGCACGTCATAGATTAATCCTCCAGATTGCCAGATCAAATCATAGTTCTTCAATCACATAGTTTTTTGGAAGTTTTTCTTAGTTCTACTCGTGAAACAGACGCGTGCGATACCTCTCCTCGTTAGCTGTGATTAGCGTTAGCGCTAACCCCCTGAGACTTGAGGTGTTGTGGGTCCAAACTAAAGAGATTCTCCCTCTGCCCCCCCCCCCCCTCCCCCTCTCTGCAGGGTTCCTGGGAGTCTCCTCCTTGTCCACCTACCAGTTGCGTCCTGCCAGCCTGTGCATCCAGTGGCAGCCGCTGCTTCACGCCTCCTCGTACCGAGTCTCCATCCAGTCGCCGCTCAGTGAGTGCCCACCACAGTGTGACTGACTGTGCGACTGTGTGATTGTGCGACTGTGTGTTACACGACTGCTGGAAGCAGAGAGTTGTGTGCTTCGTATCAGTGATTATCAGCTGCTAAGAGCCTCTTAGCTGCTGCTACACAATCTGATGTGTGCGTTTTAACTGGATTTTTGATTTCAGTTATAAATCAAACATTCATTCCAAGAAATTGTGAGGAAAACCAGGTTTTGCCAGCAAAAAGCCCCCCCCCCAAAAAAAACCCTCAACAAACTCGGGCCTTAAATCAAAAGCAGCAGCAGAACTTTGATATTCTTGCTCTCTGGATTGAGCTCTAAATTCTCAGACTTCTTCCTTCCCCTCTTACAGATTTACAGTTTGCCTTGTGAAAACATCTCCGGGTCTTATTAATATACTGCGACTGTGGGCTGAGCTGTGCGTGTGTGTGTGTGTGTGCGTGTGTGTGTGTGTGTGTGTGTGCGCGCGCGCGTGTATGTGCGTATGTGTGGGCGGCGTAAATCTTTCACAGATTTCCGAGGAAACGTGGTGTGTTTCTCAGCCACCTCCCCAACCTGGAGGTGGCGCCACGCTGGGAAGGGAACTTCTAATTCTGTCTGGAGGTGGCGGGTGGGGGGGATGAGGTGGGCATGGGGAAGAGCGGGGTGGGTGGGTGGGGGAGGTGTGGGGGGATATATAACGTGCAGACCACGTCCCAGCCCTGCTCGTGATGCAGCAGGAGACAATTTTTAGAATCTTTGTTATGTTGCTATACAAGCAATGAAGACGTCAAGCAAGATCTTGGAAAGCAAAGAAATGAGCTTCCCTTTGAAATAGATAGATAGGGAGAGAGATGGATGGATGGATGGATGGATGGATGGATGGATAGATAGATAGATAGATAGATAGATAGATAGATAGATAGAAAGATAGATAGACAACAACAGCAGTACCAGCAGCAGCAGTAACAGCCACACCAGTAACAGCAGTAACGGCAGTAACAGCAGCAGTAACGGCAGTAACAGCAGCAGTAACAGCAGCAGCAGCAGTCACAGCAGTCACAGCAGTAACAGCGGTCATAGCAGCAGTAACAGCAGTAACAACAGCAGCAGTAACGGCAGAAACAGCAGCAGTAACAGCAGTAACGGCAGTAACAGCAGCAGTCACAGCAGCAGCAGCAGTAACAGCAGTCATAGCAGCAGTAACAGCAGTAACAACAGCAGTAACAGCAGCAGCAGTAACAGCAGCAGCAGTAACGGCAGAAACAGCAGTAGTAACAGCAGTGACGGCAGTAACAGCAGCAGCAGCAGCAGTAACAGTAACAGAAGCAGCATCAGGGCACTGAGCCTCTCCTGAACTGAATTGTCTCCCTCTGAAGGGTTTGTGGGAGCAGCAGGCGTTTTCAGGTTACAGTTGATGGCAGTAAATCAGTTGTGACTGCCAAAGGTTGCAGATGACAGACAAAAGCAAACAATTTCCTGTTAATTTGTGGAGATGACAGGTGACATCTCCGCCTCCACCTCCCCCTCCTGGATCCGTTAACTACAGTCCACAGCGCCACCTCCCTGTGACAGCTGTTTCCTGCCCTGGCTTTATTATTATTATCTGGGTGTGTTTTCCCAGGCGGAGGAAGAGATAATTTGTCACCCTCCACGATCAGAGACACACCAGGGAAGAAAATTGAACTGATGAAAGACACAAATGTCCCCCGTTAGCAGGCGTCCCCGTCCCCCTCCTCCACGCACGTTGCCGCTTTTTTTGGACCACGGGGACGTAATTAAGGAGAAATAATGTCCTAGTTTGGCAGATTCTGGTTGGTCGTTGTGAGGTTGTTTCTCCTCCAGCTTTTTCACAACGCTACGAGTGTCTGCAACCTGTTTTCTCTGGAGGACTTATTGAATGTAAAAGAACTCAAAGGAATCACGAGCAGTGTGCTAAATACACTGCCCATTATGCCCCCTGAAAGCCTCAAAGCAAAATTTTAAGAGGGTGTTCAGAAAGCTAAATATATATGTGTGTGTGTATGTATATATATATATATATATATATATATATATATATATATATATATACATATATATGTATATTGTCACAAATGATCAGTAAAATGTCTTAATATTCTATTTTAAAAAAATATATATTTTTCACAAGCTGGAGCTGGTGTGTGTGTGTTTGTGTGTGTGTGTGTTTGTGTGTATGCGTGCGCTGTTGTTGTGTGTGTAGACTGTCACACCTAATAAATAAACTGAATCTGAAATGTTTGTTTGTTTTCTGTTTCAGATGGCCAAAGGCAGGAAGTGAGTCTGGGGGGCGGAGCTTCCAGACACTGCTTCTATGACCTCACTCCCAGCAGCCAATACCAGATCAGCGTTCACACCCAGCTGCAGGACATAGAGGGCCCCCCGGTGTCCATCACCGACATGACACGTAGGTCCTCCAGTCAGTGGTGCAGCTCTTCTCCTCGTGCCTTTAATTATTGATTATCATTTATTTATTATTTTAACCAGCAAGCATCAGGCCTTCACACTGCGCCTGTCTCCTCTCTCACACAGTTAGGTTCTCTTTTATTTGCTCCTTCTTTTTTATCACTAGCCATTTGCACCCTTCAGGTTAGTTTGTCACTGCGGTTGCCACTGTGATATTTTTCAGTTTTTCCTCCAGCGTGACAGAACCTGCAGCTTCCTGCTAATGTCATTGCTGTGACCCAGAGGCTGTTTGGGTTTCAAAAACAACCTGTGGAGGGATTGATTGATAGCTTTCTGATGGACGCACTATTATTGCTGCGGTGTAAAATAAATAAATTATGAAAGAAATAAAAAGAAAGAAATACAGAGGGTCTGTTTGCTGCAGGCTTGTGACGAATACAAATGCACATTTACTGTGGAAGCGCAGATTGAATTTGAAAGATCAGATCTGCTGTCAGCAGCAGCATTAGGAAAGTTACAGCTGTGTGTGCATGTGTGTGTAATGTACACGTAAAACAGGAGATGGTGCGTCTTGTCACGGTATGTGATCGATGAGCTGGTCTTCTTTTATCCCCTATGTGTGTGTGTGTGTGTGTGTGTGTGTGTGTGTGAGAGAGAGTGGGTGAGTGTGTGTGTGTGTAAGTGTGATGTACACGTAAAACAGGCAATGGTACCTCTTGTCGCTGTGTGTGATTGATGACCTGGTCTTCTTTTACCTGCTGTGTGTGTGTGTGTGTGTGTGTGTGTGTGTGTGTGTGTGTGTGTGTGTGTGTGTGTGTGTGCGTGTGTGTGTGTGTGTCCAGTGCCAGCTTCCACGCCGGCTCCCACTGACCCGCCCACCACTGTGGCCCCTCCCACCGTCCCACCTGCTAAAGAAGGTGAGTGAGATGACCAGATTGATCAATCAACCAATCAGTCAGTCAATCAATCAATCAATCGTATTAACTGATTGATTGACTGACGTCCAGATCCATTTCCTTCTATTGCAAATCAACACAAAGACATTTAGTCTTGATACGTTCAAGCTCCAGTCAGCTGGATTTAAACTCCACAAACCAAATCAAGAAACACACAAAAGAGTGAAAACGCAGCAGCAGCAGCAGTAACAGCAGCAGTAACAGCAGCATTAACAGCAGCAGTAACAGCAGCAGCAGCAGTAGTGAGTTGGTTCCCAGTGAGAGTCGACACCTCCGAATTTCCGCCTCGGCTCCTGTCTGACGAGCTCGGTGAAGAAACACTTTGAGACTTCCTTTTCTCGCTCCCTCCCCTCCATCCCTCCCTTTCCAACACTCCTTCCCACACTCCCACACTCACTACCTCACTCCCTCACTCACTCCTCCCTCCCTGCATCCATCTCTTTTCTTGTTTTTGCCTAAAAATTGACAAATGAACCTTTGAGCCAGTGTGTTTGACACCCCCCACTGTGTGTGTGTGTGTGTGTGTGTGTGTGTGTGTGTGTGTGTGTGTGTGTGTGTCTTAAGTGTGTAAGGAGGCCAAGGCCGAGCTGGTCTTCCTGGTGGACGGCTCCTGGTCCATCGGGGACGACAACTTCCTGAAGATCACGCGCTTCCTGGCCAGCACCGTGGGATCGCTGGACCTGATTGGAACAGATGGGACCCAGGTGGGTCACGTGACCACAGCCACCGCTGCTGCTGCCCTCCAATCACCAGCAACCACCACCAATTCTCAGGATGGTCACAGCTCCACTTAGCTCTGGCTCTGCAGCCGCACAAAGTCGTGATGGACTCAGTCCCTGCCTTCTCCCTCCCGCCCTCTCTCCTTCCCTCCATACCTCCCAACTACCATCCTTCACTCCCTCCCTCCTTTCTGTGTGCACACAGAAATATGATTGATTTAACTTTTAAAGCTTACTTTTTTAGGGGGTGGTGGAGGAGATTGGGAGGGTGGTGGTGGTGGTGGTGGGGGTGGTGACAGGGGGCTTGGTGCAGCAAGGCAACATTAAATCGACTCGACTCATTTGCTGCGGCACCCGCTTTGTTCCAGGAAACACTCCACACTTGGCAGCTGAAAAAAGGACACAAAAGAAAATGTGAAAAGTGTCTCAGATGGACCAGGTGTCCAGTGTGTTTTCAGCTTGGCCACTGTGCACTCTCACACACACACACACACACACACACACACACACACACACACACACACACACACACACACAAGCTCATCGGTCAATGAACCCTCTTCCTTCTCATCCTGTCCTGAGCACATTGCTTAGCACATTGCTATCTAGCTGCAGCTTCTACCAGGGTTGAGCAGCTAGCTAGCTAGCAGTGTGCTAAGCAATGTTCTAAGCAGCAATTTGCTCTCAGGGCTGAAACACAGACTGGCCCCCAATGGAAGTAGCTAGTGGGGCAATGAAATAGTGGTGCTGCAGTGGTTTGGCAGCCCTCAGGTCAGCGCTTAGCCAACAACTGGCCCATTAGCAGTCTGGAGCTAATCCAGGCTCCTGAGCCAGTAAAATAAGTTACAGTTCAGACGCCGAGCTGGCTCATTTTTCACCAGTGTTTTTCTGTATGTCAATGAATGAGCTCTGTTCTGATTGGCTCACCTGGCTTCTTGCTTGGTGCTGCCTCCCACAGGTGGCCATCGCTCAGTTCAGCGACGACGCTCGCACCGAGTTCCAGCTGGACTCCCACGGCAACAAGGAAGAACTGTTGGAGGCCATCCAGAGGATCAGATACAAGGGAGGGAACACCAAGACGGGTCTGTGGCAATGCACTGGTTCACTGATTCATTGGTTCACACTGGCACACCTTTTTCCAAGCTGCTTCCAAAATATTTGGTGGGGGAAATATCTTGACAGCAAAGTGGCAGTGAGAGAGAGTCTGACAGACAGTCAGTAAGACAGACAGACAATGGGACAGACAGACAGGCTGCCAATCTAAGAGACTGTAGAAACAGAAAGCAGTGGTTCTGCTCTCATTGGATCAGGGCGTCCTGACAACCTCAGAGCCAGTTGGAAGGTACGCTGAAGGTGCAGTGAAGGTACATTAATGGTGCAGTGAAGTTGAAGGTGCACTGAAGGTACTGTGAAGATACAGTAAAAATGAAGGTGAAAGGGAAGGTGAGGGTACAGTAAGGGTGCAGTAAAGGTGAAGGTACAGTGAAGGTGCAGTGACAGTATAGTGAAGGTGAAGGTACAGTAAAGGTGCAGTAAAGGTACTTTGAAGGTGCAGTAAAGGTGAAGGTACAGTGAAGGTGAAGGTACAGTGAGGGTGCAGTGAAGATCCAATGAAGGGGAAGGTGCAGTGAAGATGCAGTGAAGGTACAGTGAGGGTGCAGTAAAGGTGAAGGTGCAGTGAAAGTGAAGGTACAGTGAAGGTGAAGGTACAGTGAGGGTGCAGTGAAGATGCAATGAAGGGGACGGTGCAGTGAAGGTGAGAGACTGTAGAGGCTGTGCAGGTGGAGACTCTTTCAGTGTCGGCCCACAGTGTCCCTGAGCTCTCAACTCCAGTGCAAGTCTCACTGCACTTCGTCTCTTTATCAGTCTGCCTGCATCTCAACTCTTTATTCTTTCTTAACCCTCCTTTATATTTTATATTTTACCCCGCATGGCAACCTTCTTCCTGTCTTCCCTGCATTTCCTTTCCTCCCTCCATCTGTTTGCTAGAAGGTCTTTCTTTAATATTTATCCAGCCAGTCGTTGACACGATATCAACATAATTAAACAAATTCATATAAAATTCATATAAAACATTTCTTGTTTACAGTGAATTATGCAGTTTTGAATCTAGCCACACTTGACTGATTGTTATAGATTTAAATACAATTTCAGTTAGTATTCAGAGCCAGAATTGAGCTTCGTGTTACCGAGTGTGTGTCAGGACTTTGGTATTAACGCTCTCTATTTATCTTGTACCAACACGTCTGTGTAATGTCAACAGGAGTTGAATTGAATCTGCTCTGTGCTCGGCAGCCGACTGGAGCTTAATCCACTCAGACACGATAACTCTTCACCCTAGCAGACCTGTGGTGGGCAAACAGTTTGACTGGTGGAGCCACAATGGCGGTGGGGGAGGCAGAGCAGGAGCAGATGGATGGAGTGTTTTGGTGACCCACCTCATAGGAGTAAAAAAAATCTATTATGGGATATGAAGATAACATTTAATCTTTAATGTCAGTTGAAAATGAACCAAAATGTTACAACAAAATATGTCTTGGAAGCCCCACAGCAATTAGCTCTTTATTGAAATGATTCTTTATTGAAATGGATGAAATACAGCTATTTTATGACTTACTAACTATTTATATTATTTCTCGTGGAGGGCCAGATTAGAAAGCTCAACGGGCCGCATATGGCCCCCGGGCCCTAGTTTGCCTATGCCTGGTCTAATACGATGCGATAGATCCTCACCTGACGGTAGCTTCTCACTCTGGAGATTTTCTTTTTCCCAGTCAATCACAGTTCTTGTTTTCTTTCATTCCCACCTCATCCCCAGGCAGTGCACGTCCAGGGCAGCAGTCTGGTTGATGAAGTCACAGGATTTACGGCCTGGTTGTGGGTTTGTTCTGGTGCAGAGCTGGTTGCCAGTGTGGGTAAACTCCTTTTCCTGGTGGAAGTGAGTCAGTGAGTCAGTGATCTACACACTGCAGACCATCAGGTGCAGGATGTAAAATAATGGGGTTTTTACATAGAAATGGGTCAATTTCTTTTCCCAACCTGCACACATCGTTGCCTTGTTTGCTATCTCGGAAGCCACCCACTGGCAGCTGCTGTGAATGCGTCCCCCTCGGCAGTGTTAGTAGAGTAGAAAGGCTGGATTTGGATCACACTGAAGAAGTGAACAGTGACCTTCTGTTCAAGATGCACTGCTAAAAAAAAGAAAAGAAAAGGATTTGTTTGAAAGCCTCTGACATTAAGGAGTTAAACACCTCCTGCCCTGGTGTTGTGGGCGGGTCTTCAAACCTTTCAAAGTTGTCGGCCCACATTTGAGTGACTGATTACGTTGGTGACGCTGTGACTCACTCAAGTGGCTTCCGTTCATTCTGCTTCGTCACAGACGAGCCTTTTATTAGAATACAGCCATTGTATATTTGTCTTGTGGTGCCACAGTGAGTCCCCCCATAGACTTTTCAACAGAATTATTTTTTGAATATGAGTTAGATTTTTATTGAAAAATAGATTTCATTTTTTTATGTTAAGATTCACAATACCGTGAGCCTCTATACCAAACATGTTCATTTTCAACTGACATTAAAGCACATGTTTTCTAGATATCCAATGATTTTTTCCTCCTATGAGGTGGGTCAACAAAACACTGCATCCATCTGCTCCTGCTCCGGCCCCTCTGTCACATTTTATAACCCATTGTGCCCACCAGTGAAAAAAGTTGCCCACCCCTGCTCTATGCTATAAAAGACATTTTATATTACTGCTGATTTTTCTACCGATGTTCAATCTTATGGTGTTTTACTGCAGGGGAGCATTTAACCACCAAACAGTTACTACGACATAAAAACAACAACACAAGCACAAGTTTTACTTGGACTCGAAGTGATAATGTAAACACTTTTCCTATTGGACGTGTCTCACTTGAAGACACACACAGTCACACTCAGTCCTGCGAGGTCCGTGAGATACGGATGCTGACACTCGCCGGTTCCAACCCGACCGAAGGAAATAGTGGAAACAATCGCGCAAAGATGGTACTGAAGAAGAAGCTGGTCCTCCCTTCACAAACACTGAGAACATTCAGTCCTCGCCAAACACCTAACCTTATTATATAATGTAATAAGTGGAGCTGCGTCAGCAAACACTGTTGGCAGTGTGAATTCAGTAGAGAAACGCTAATAATAAGTGTCACTTTTTAATATCCTTGCTCTATATATAGACACACACACACACACACACACAGACATACACACACACACACACACACACACAGGATATGTGAAAGTGTCTATGAGTGTAAATCATACACAGATAGATTTTTTTTTTTTTTAATTTTAGTTTATGTATTTATTTATTATTTTAGGCATTTTAAAGAATATTTTCACCCATTTTGAATTGTAATCATTGCAATTTCTTGTCTGTTTTTGTGTGGACCCCCAGGAAGAGTAGTCTTCATATTGTGAAAACTAATGGGGATCCTATAAACATAGTTTTAACCAATAAATAAACAAATCCTGTCCAGGCAGCAGCTGATGCCTACACTGTTGTAACTCTATTGCACAAAGGAAACCTGGAGCTTCACTGCTGAAGCTTCACCACTGGAGTTTCACTTATGAAGCTTCACTGCTGGAGCTTCACCGCTGAAACTTCACGACTGGAGCTTTACCACTGGTGCTTCATCACTGGAGCTTCACCGCTGGAGCTTCACTGCTGGAGCTTCATCAGGAGCTTCAGGAAAGTATTTAAAATGTGTCTGTGTATGTGTGTGTGCCATCCTGCACCAGGCCGGGCCATCAAACACGTAAAGGAGTCCATCTTCACACGCGAGGCGGGCACCCGGAGGGGTGTCCCCAGGGTCCTAGTGGTCCTCACTGATGGACGCTCGCAAGACGACGTCAACAAAATTTCCAAGGAGATGCAGATGGAGGGTGAGATTAGCCGAGTGTTCAGGGTGTGTTGAAACACTATTCCACATGGAATGGCGCTGCTGTTCGCCCGCTCCGTCTTTCTGCGTGAGGCTGGAAAACAGGAAGTGATCACTTTCAAATGAAATCATGTGGCAGCTCCTGCACTTAACTGGTCATAAAGCCGATGGCAGAGATGTACATATATATAAAATATATTTTATGTTTGTTTTTTTTTCAGGCTACATCATCTTTGCCATTGGCTTTGCGGACGCCGACTACGGCGAGCTGGTGAACATCGCCAGCAAGCCCAGTGACCGCCACGTCTTCTTTGTAGACGATCTGGACGCGGTGAAGAAAATCGAGGAGCAGCTCATCACGTTCGTGTGTGAGGCCGCCACTGCCAGTGAGTCGCCCAGCTGCTAGCTGCTAGCCAGTGTCTGTGAGATCCAGCAGGAAACAGTGCAGATGAATTTACCAACTCTTGTTTTCCCCCACAGCTTGTCCGTCTGTTCTGATGAGTGGCAACACACTGGCAGGTGGGGGACGCTCAATAGAGGAACCGCACAAAGCAACGGCTCTGTGCGGTTCTTCACGTCGTTCCGGTGGTTTGTCCTCCTGCAGGTTTCCGCATGATGGAGAAGTTTGGCCTGGTGGAGAAGGAGTATGGCAGCATCGCCGGTGTCTCCCTGGAGCCCGGCTCTTTCAACAGCTTCCCCTGTTACCGACTGCACCGAGACGCCCTGGTGTCCCAGCCCACCAGGTAGATGACCCTTGACCTCTGAAGCCTTCCTTTGCTTTCATGTCACACATCCCTTATCACGTAGAGACTACACCACTGGCTTAACCAAACACATGATGCAGGTTAAGAAATATTTAAAAAGAAAAAAAAGAAAAAAAACGCTGTTTACTGGAGTTTGGCCTGATGGACGAGCTCCGTGTGGGAGTTGAACTTTGGGTGAGCCAGCTGCCATTCTCAGTTAGCGCTGACACAATGGGCCTGATACAGAGAAACTGTCAGTTGGCTAATTAGCTTAGCAGTCGTTCTGATTCAATCTCCAGCTTAATGTTGCGTTTTTATGGCTCATCTTCACTTTCATTTGGCAAAAGAAACAACTTCATGTTTCCCAGTGCACACAGCCATTCAGGATTCACTGCTCCGCCAAGTGAACAAACACCGCTGCTTTTTCACTCGTGTTGTTCAGCCTCGCCAAGAAGACTCGTCAGCATTACACACATTTATGCGTGTTCTCAGTGTAAACACATCATGATGATTGACAGCTGGTGAGACGACACTTTCACAGCTTCTGCCCCTCAATCCAGCACCTGCTAAAGCTGCTTTTTCCAGATTTATTTTCTCTACGCTCCTCTGTTTCTCCACCTACTGTACGTTTGATTGTGTCCTCCTTCCTCGCCCGACACTGGGAGGAGGCGCCGGCGGCAAAAGAGGCTCCCAGTAAAACTATTGAGCATCACTGCCAGTGGAAACAGCCCTGACTTCCTGGCTCCCTGATTCCTTCACTAACGTGGTGCCGCTGGGAGGCTCGCGGCAGAGCGAACATTGGTTTGGATGACGTTGAAGGACACGAGCGTCTCGCTCCAACTCACAGAGGCCGTCCAAGCCCAGACAAACTGTGGCTGTTTGAAGAACATTAGAGCAACAAGATGAAGAAAACATCCATGAGACTAGTGAACGGCTTTCTCTCTCTCTCTCTCTCTCTCTCACTCTCTCTCTCTTCCTCTCTCTCTCTTTCTCTCGGGGAGTGCATTTTTTTTTAACACACTGTAGATTTTCTGCAATGTTTGACCATTGCAGCTGAAGGCACTGAAGCAGAAACGGATTGTTTCACTTGCTCGTTAAATGTAATGTTTTGAATATTTGTGCAATTCCCAGTGCCAGCGGCACGCAAAAAAAGTAAATTTGCACTTTCAGATTGTACTCTTTTAAAGCCCTAGATTCTAATTACGGCCATGTTTTCTCCCAAGTAAAGCTCAACCTGTAAAAAAAAAAATTAGTTTTTCATTTCAAGTTGCAGCAGAAAAACAAGTTGACGCAACATTTAATCTTCTTTGAATGTGTTTAGTTTTCAAAATACAAACAACACCAGCTTTAATAGGATCTTGTCTGATTAAAGGGCACCTAATCTATTTTATTGTGTTTTCCACGTAGGTTTTAAATTGCCGGATTAGACGATGACTGCTTGTTATGAACTAATTACCAAAGACATTTGCAGACAAAGGTTAGAAGTATTGAATTCTAGTAGGAGAAAGTAGCTCCGGCAAAGACGACGTTGCACCTTTCTGTCATTTTGGGGCCTCAGTTTATAAGCAGCCAGTTCATGTGCCGGGATTGTCTGGTGTGTGAAAAGCTGAAGCAGAAATAAATTGAAGCTAAAGTGCCGGATGGCAGCGGCACTGTGATCAAAAGGAGACTGCAAGAGGGAGGAATTTCCAGGGAAGCCAAAGCACTGAAGAGCATTTCAGTTTTCTTACAGAAGGAGAAAAGACTTAATGGAGCCTCGAAAAGGAACCAAGTGGGATTCAGGTTTTTAGGGCTCACTTCAGCTCACAACCTGTGTCTGTGTGCGCATGTGTTTCACAGGTACCTTCACCCTGAAGGTCTACCCTCTGAATACACCATCTCCATGATGCTCCGCCTCCTGCCCGAGACGCCGCAGGAGCCCTTTGCATTGTGGGAAATCCTGGACAAGCACAACCAGCCGCTGGTGGGACTCATCCTGGACAGTACGTTTGACGGCCCTGTGCTTTTTATTAATATTTCTGGATTACTTTTTGAAATGAGTCGATGTTCGACAGGATTGCTGATGATGGATTTATGTCTTTAATCAGGCATAGGTTTTTCCTCACCTTAAAATGGGGGTGTAAAAACTCAAATACCCAGTGGGTCCAACATTGATATTGAAAAACTTCCTCCGGATGTAACAGTAAACCTTTTCATATGGACCCAAACAAGTTTTGCTTCAACACTGAATATGGATCAAGAAAAGCTTAATCGTGAACAATAAATAACTTCAAAAATCGAATTCCAAATTAAAAAAAATAACACATCAAAATAAATAAAATGTCAATAAAAATCATATGCCTCTTATTATGTGCAAAAATAAAATATTATCAATAATAAACCAATTAACTAATATTAATATCCTTCAATGAACATGCAACCATTCAAGCCCATGCCTTGTAAGGAAGAAAAAGCAAGAAAAAGTTCAGCAAGAAAACATTACCAATAGTCTATTAAGTAAGTAGTCTGCCAGAATACCAGTAGAGCATTCTGGGATCTGTAGTATTAGCGGTACATGTGAAAGATATAAATCCATTTAAAACCAAAGACATAATGAACGCAATAGATCTAGGATTGCTGATCAGTCTAAACGTTAAAGGTCTTTATGTTATGCAAAAAATTACATTAATTTAAGATTTCTATCTGTTGGAGGCTGCAAACATGGGGCTTACTATGTCTCTGTCTGGAAACCTATAGAGATAAATCATGCAAATCTCTTCAAGGATTTGCGATTAAATTAATCAGAGCAGGTTTTATTACATGTGGACCATCCAGTGACACGAGAGAGAGGTTGGTAGGAACCAGCAGCAAAGTGAAATATTATTCCATTCATTTGTGGAACCATTTCCCCTGATATTGTAGTCTTATAGGAGTCTGGAAATTGGAAACCAATGTGGGGCCTCACACGTGAAATAGGATTTCTATTCAAAAGGCATATGAGCTGGTAAAACATGGCGAAAATTGCAGAAGACCAGAGTATCACAGTCAATACGTGGGAGCCCCTTTTGTCCCAGATATCAGATGTTTGCAGCCGCGTAGTAACAGTTAGCAACTCCGTCTCCGTTCACAGACGCTGGAAAAACCTTGACGTTCTACAACAGCGACTACAAAGGAGACTTCCAGACGGTCACCTTTGAGGGGAGCGAAATTAAGAAGATATTCCACGGCAGCTTCCACAAGGTGAGAAAGCGTGTCATGATCAAAACAAATTATAAGCGAAATTGGAAAGAAGAAGAGCTGGAGTTTCTCTGTTGTAGTCATACTAGTAGCGCAGCAGAGAGGTCTTGGTCTCCAGACCAAATTTTAAGGGTCTCGGTCCCAGACTGGGAGGACTGGGGATTTTTCATCCAGAGACTCGGTGGCGACTCAGCCAACAACGATAATAAAAGAAAAGAATCCAGCTGCTGCCATGTTTCACTCTGTTGGTGACACCCAGAGTGAAACCCCTTTTTCCTAGTTCAATTTATTTTTTTTAATGTTTAAGAAAATGATTTAAAAAAAAAAAAAAAAAAGACACCTTGCTGCTGAAAAGAAATGTTGCTGTTCCATTGATGTAGAAGCAAACTGGATTTTAAAAATTCATTGATTTTTCTTTGATGTTTACAGTCTTGGTCTTGTCTCAATCTCGAAGCTCTCTTGTCATCTTTACTTTTTACTTTAGTTTATTTCAGAACCTGAACTTTCTCACTTTGACTTGAGTTAAAGGAGTTAAATCAGCACTTTTACCAGAATGGGAATAGTTTGCCACCTGTGTCGGTTGCAGTGACTACTGCTGAAGATGGATCAATGTTTTATTTGTGGGACATTAAAACTAATGAGGCCATAATGAAGAATGGCAGTAGTGCTATTGAATGTGAGCTGATGGCTGTTTGAATCAATCAAAGACTTTCTCACTGGGTTGTTTGTCTATCACTTGACTTAGTGCCATAAACTTCTTCTTTGGCTGTTTTTTCAGAGGCACTCAGAGAATTGTGGGATCATTTTTTAACATTTTTAATCTCCGGGCTGGTGTGGTGACACAAAGAAAACACCAAACAGCAGCTCGGCGGCTCTTTTGTGCCTTTTGTTTGCTTTTTTGTTTTTTGTTTTTCAGCCTTTTCAAAATCTCAGGGAGAATCTGTCCATCATTCTGTTTTCTCCTCTTCTTCATTGTTTCCTGACGACTTTGCCGCGGAACGTGACCACGCTGAGAGAGCGAACAGACGCTGCCTTCTGATTGGCTTACTGCGTCTCCAACAGTACGACAGGGGGCAAAAACCTGGCAGGAGGTGGCGCTGCTCCGAGGAGTCACATATAGGCGACAAGGAGGAGAGAGGAGGAGCAAAGGAAGAGAGGAGGAGCAGAGGGAGAAGAGAGAAGGAGTAGAGCGAGGAGCTGAGGAACAGAGGAGAAGCAGAGGAAGGTTGGGGTTCTCTTCCCCCATCTCCTCCTTTTCTCGTCCTTCTCTTCCTCCTCCTCCTCCTCCTCCTCCTTCTTCCCTTTCTTCTCCTCCTCTTCTTCCTCCTCCTCCTCCTCTAGTTCAGTTTCTGCTCTTTAGATATTTTTAGATATTTCAATGCTGACAATGTTTTGGGGAAGTCAGATTGCGTATTTTATTTTCCCTCTTTATCCAATTAGTGAGATAACCGCAGATTCATAATAAGGACAAAGCAAATGTATCAGCCAAAAAGATTTGAAAATGTGTATAAAAGATTGTTGTCAGAATTTGGGCCTCAGTTCGTGACAGTGTTCAGGTGATTCAGAGGTCAGGGGTCAGAGTTGTAGTGGTAGTGATAGGTAGTTAGCTTCCGAAACGTGCCAACCTGTTAGCGTTGTGTGGATTTCCACCACCTTGTCCGTTTAGCTGCAGCCTGTACCAGATTCAAATCATCCCCAATGGGATGGAAAACCAGAATCACACACATACACACACACACACACACACACACACACACAGAGGGAGAGAGATCTCTGTCCTCTGCACCATCTTCTGTCACATCCACCTGCTTCATGTCTTCTTTCATTACGTTCTCAATCTGCAAAGTGAGCTTAATGACGTTTGTACCCTGATAGCTGCAAAATGACGGCCAGCAAACACATCACCAAATATTTGTTTGCATTGACTGTCAGCACTCACCCTGTCCTACCTCCACCTCCTCCCCTTCACCTCCTACTCTACCTGCTCCCCTCCATCTCTCCCTTCTCCTCTTGCTCATCCTCCTCACAGCTCCATGTCACCATCAGCAAGACCTCGGTGAAGGTGGTGCTGGACTGCGCTTCAGTAGGGGAGAAGGCGGTCAGCGCGGCGGGGAACATCACCACGGACGGCGTGGAGGTCCTGGGCCGGACGGTCCGCTCCAGGGGCCGGCGGGACAACTCGGCCCCGGTCAGTCTTAGTCATGAACCCCAGGGGGCCCCTCTGAATGGGGGGGCGCTCATTGCGGCGACGCGAACGACCCATTGGTTGACAATAATGAAAGTCAGGACAGCTCTGCAACAATCAGCATCTCTTTCATACCAAGCGGCAACTCGCTGCTCCTCTCGCAGGAGATGAGGCCCTTACTGCACCCAAACACAATCCTCTTCAAATTAGCTGGTAATCGTATTCCACCTCTAACTGCTGTCCCTGTGGGGGTTGGTTGCAATGTTCCATCCAGCATCAGGGGGAGGTGGCTACAAGGGAACTAGTGTGATAAAAGGATAAACTGCTAAACTATAGTATACAGCGAGATAAAAGTACAATATAAAATGAGAATAGAAATACACCCCATTCATTTGTATGGCATTAGGGTTACCACTGAAATTAGGGTAAGGGTTTCGGGGTTCCTCATGGGCGAGAAGCCCCAAATTTGGCGTGGGTCTGTCTTAGGGCATCCTGATGAAGCAGCAAGTGGCCCCATGTCTCTAGGACAAAGTTGACTTTTGACCCCATTCACTTGTACGGCATTAGGGTTAGCGATAAGGCCGGAATTAGGGTTAGGGTTAGGGTTACTGCTGAAATTACGGTTAGGGTTTCAGGGTTCCTCATGGGCGAGAAGCCCCAAATTTGGCGTGGGTGTGTCTTAGGGCATCCTCATGAAGCAGCAAGTGGTCCCATGTCTCTAGGACAAAGTTGACCTTTGACCCTCATCAGGGGCATAGCCATCATTTTTGAAGTGAGGGGGAGAAATTGTTCAGAGATCTATGGAGTGATTTATCATCCTCTCACGTTCAATTGCACATCTCCTTAGCAGCTAAAAAAACACACTAACACAAACAGCACAGCACCAGGAAACCAACTTAAGCTTTTTAAAAATTATATACTATGAAAGTCAAAATCTAAAGCTGCCGAACTCTTGTTTAGTTGACGTAGAATGACCTTGAGGGAATCTACAATACAGGGTGAGTAGCCAGATATTTAGGCGCCAAATGAAAACAATTAATACCAAAACTTCTGTAAACCACTGTTTAAAATCATCATCAACAAAATATTTTCAAAAATAGTAATGAACTCAATACCCAGCCTTACATAAATGTGACTCTCACCTGTGGGAAGCACCCAAACGTGATTCTGCGCCTCTCATTCGCCACAATGAATTGCTGAGCGATTTGTGTCCTATTTAGTTTTTCCAATTTATCTTTGTGGGTATGACTCACAGCAACACTGTTGAGCCGAGACTGTGTCATTGTGCTTCGGAGCCAGGTCGGGACTTCATGATGAGGAAAAAAATGATGACGGTCGTGAGACTCCACCACTTGAGAACCACTGCTTTCATACACACATTCACGCTCATGTGAAATAGCTGTGTCGTATCTGAAAACGGTCTCTTGAGTGTTTCTAGGTAGGGTTGAGCTTCAAACCTGCAGTGCTCTAAAACCACCTGAGGAAAAGCAGCCTTTCTTTTTTTCTCTCTGCTGTAAATCCTGCCTCAGACTTCCAGGACAACATTAACAGGAAATGTGAGCAGTTCCACTAATGGCTGCTCTGAATGTTTATCACAGTCCTGCCACTGTGACTTTCAACTCCTACCCAATTAACAAAGTATGAAGGAATCCTGTTTATGGTCTTTTAACACGAAACCGATCTGAATCAGCGTCCATCTCAGTTTAATAGGCCATGAATGTTTTTGGGTCACACTGTCATCTGGCCATAGTTGCATGTTGGACTTCTGTGAATCACATCAACAGTGGCTGACTTTGGGCTCCGGCTTCACTTCTGCCTCTACATTTTTATTTAAACATTTAATACAATTCTAAAATGGAGGCATGTTAGCCAGACTAGCCCAGAGTAGACTGGACTAAACTAGACTGGACCAGGCCAGACCGGACCAGACCAGAGCAAGCTTGTCTCGTTTCCTGCTGCTTTTTGTTAGCTTGTTGCTCTTTTAATTGCTTTAATAATGTGTGTGTATGTGTGTGTGTGTGTGTGTCCAGTTCCAGCTCCAGATGTTCGACATCATCTGCAGCACTTCCTGGGCCAGTAGAGACAAATGCTGTGAGCTGCCGGCACTGGTACGAAACACTCCCTCTTTCTCTCTCTCTCTCTCTCTCTCCCTCCCTCCCTCTCTCTCTCTCCCTCTCTCTGTCTCCCTCCCTCTCTCTCTCTCTCTTGCCCCCCTCTCGTTCTATCTTCCCCACACCCTTTCTCCAGCGGTTAAAACAGTAGTTGTGGTTACCGTTGAATGACGTTGCTTTGAAATCAGAGAGACTTGATAAAATCATTGATTTAGAAATATATCAAACACTTGATCGTTGATAAAACTCTTGATCATTGAGTGTCTGTGTTGCAGAGGGTGGAGGAGCAGTGCCCTGCCCTGCCTCATGCCTGCACCTGCTCCCAGGACAGCAAAGGCCCGCCGGGACCTATTGGACCTCCGGTAAGTCCATCACATCCACACACACACACACACACACACACACACACACACACACAGACTCCCACAGGTCCTAAAGGTTTTAGATAACATATAATTGCCATTTCCAATTCAGACTCAAGTAGTCAAAGAAAGATCTCTGTAGATCTCTAGAAAGCAGCAGATTTAGCCCTCTGTTTCCAGCCTCCCACTGAAATGCCCAGCTGTTTTTCCTTTTTTTTTTCCTTTTTAAGCTTACTGCTGTGACAAGTCACTGACCAGGGAGAGTGGTGCCCTATGTGACATTACAAAGGACTTGTTTCCAGAACCGGGTGTGCAAAACACATCCCTTTGAATAAAGAAGTAGAAGATTGGATGTCCTTCATCTCTGAGGGCCTGACTGACTGACTGACTGACTGACTGACTGACTGACTGACTGACAGGCTGCAGACATCATGCAGAACCTGCAGGCATGCAGTGAAAAGTTGCAATGAAAAGTTTTTTATCCACCACAGAAAACAGTGATTGTAATATTAGCGAACATGACTCCTTGTTTTCAATGTCGAGGCTAAGAACAAAAAAAAAAAAAAAAAGGCACGGGGGTTGAGTTTCCTCCTGAGAAATTAGCAATTAAATTTAAAGGAAAGAAATCAATGTAATCCAGCTCAGTTGAATCGTTACATCCCCCTCCCCTAACCCCAGGGGGCGATGGAGGTAAACAGCCGGCTGAAGATTAAAGCAATTATTTTCCACAGACAAACACCATCTAGCTGTAAAAAGTTTGAAAACAAGAGAGTTTATAATCTTTCAGTGTAAATTGTATTTTTGCCCGTCTCTCAGCTCTGTTTCTCCCTGCATACCTGACGGGTATTTTCTTTAAAAAATAATGAAACCAGTGAAAATGACAGCGGTTACAGTTCAGAAACGGGTTAGTTGGAGCCGGACGGTATTTTTGTCTACTCTGCTCACGGGACGGCGGGTGAAGGCGGGAGAGGCTGACAGATGAAAGAAAGTAAATAAGCTCATTTAGGGCCCTCGGTCTGTCTTCTGCTGCTTACACTGCATGTTTTATTTATTTATCTTCCTCATTTCTCTCCCATCTCTGTCTGCGTACCTCCCGTTTTCTGTCTGGTTCTCCCGCTTTGCGGCAACCCGGCGACAGGAGTGAGACAAACTATGACTAAAAAAAAAAATTTTCTCCCTGTTCACGTCCACATGGAGGATCATAAGATTTGAAATAATCTTTTCCCTTTACCTTTTTATTCATTTATCCTTTTACCGTTTAGATCAGATTAGATCAGATTAGATTAGATTCAACTTTATTGTCATTGCCATGTCACATGTACAGAGCAGCCAAGTTAGCATCCAACCAGGAGTGCTTGGCAGTGAATTAAATACAAATGGAAACTACATCCACATTATATAACATTATTTATAGAGCGATATATCTATCTATATATACATATATACATACATAAATACATACATACATACAAAGTGTAGGTATGAAACGAAATATCCATATTGCCATACGTAAATAAAGAATATAACAGGTTGAAAATATACCACTGAGATTGACATGAATTTAGTGATGTAGAATTATTTGGATGATTGCAGTATGTACATGAGTGCAGGGAGATATTGACAGCACTGAAAGGAAGTTGTGAGTAATGAGTCTGGTACAATTACGGTATGTATGTTAATTACTCTGGGTTGTAGAGGATGCTATTAGTTTCGTATTGGCCACATTTAACGGCATCAGTTCTTTCCTGAAATGCTTCTTTGCTTCGTTTTTCTCCCGCAAACCGCAGATCAATATTACCTCTTACTATTCTTTTTTTTCCCTTTCTGTTATCTCCTTCTTTTCCCTCTTTTATCTCCATGCCCGAGGCTGCTCTTCTCCCCTCTCTTCTCTTTCTAACACGGCTTAATACTCTCTCAGCCCGCGTCCGTCTCTCTCCGCCCGCCTCTAATTCCCTCTGCGGCCGTCGACTGGCGCCCTAAATCACATTTTAACTGCGGCGTGCGGCCACGGACCAGCGCTTTAACGGCCAAATCATGGCCGCTGTCGTGTTAAAGACCTGAACGGCGGGGGGATAGAGGGGAGGGTCTGTCGAGGAAGAGACCCTGGCTGTTGTGGTTGTTAACACGGGAGTCGTGTTGTATCGCAGTGTGAAGGAAAAGCTGCGAGCAAACAGAGAGAAAAGAGATAGTAAAGACAGCAAAATCCGCCCAGAGGATAGATAGAGGACAGAGAGCAACGACTGACCTGCAACCAGTCTGCGAAATACGAGGGGTACCGGGGGGGGTCGGACCCCCCGATTAATCCATGAGACCTGGCAGAAGAATGAATGAAAGGTGATGTTACGAGCTCTGATGCAAAGAAGCTGCGAAATACGAAATCCTCACTCTGGAGGTGTTTTTTTCTGTGGACTTGCAGTATGATCTGCTTAGATTTGTTTGTTTCCTTCATCCTCTTTTTTCCAGTCTCTCTCTCTTTTTTTCTTTTTTTAACACGTCTGCCATCCATGTTTAAACTCATGCTGATTGCACCAACAGCCGAATTACGGTCCCGTTCACTGTGCCGCCGGATTCAACATCAATAATAATAGTAATCGGTGCGTCATCTGCAGAATCAGGAAATGAATTTGTGTTCTGCTTGTTCCAGAGCGGAGAACTTCACCTGCAAACTGCTCTGCTGATAACATGCGGCGATAATAGCGCATCTTCCCAACCCCTCTCCCCCTCTCTCTCTGTCACCACTAAAGGCACACAGAGAAGAAAAAAAAAAACAGCTACCGCTTGTTGTTATAGTGGCTGTTGGCGGCGAACTTCTCCTCCTTTTGCTGCTTCGTGTTGGTTGTGTCGTTTGAAAAGGTCTATTTAAAAACAGGCCGCAGAGGCAAATTGTGGAGTTGATTTTTTTTTGCCCGAATTTAACACATTTTTGTCTCGCCGCAAGACCAGAAATGCTGCGACTAAAGTTAGATTTTGCCCTTTTTGCTCAGACAAAAACAGAAACATCAAAGCTCACTGACATGTTCCAGGACTCGTGAAGGTGTCTTTTCTGTGGCTGAAAAAGGTTTTGTTTTTTTCAAGTGGTCCTCAGTCTTTCTACCTTGCAGAAGCCTCGAAGTGGCTGCGACTAAATGCTGCTAATGGCTCAGCTGCAGGGTTATTATTAGCAACCACCCTGTGCAACCGAAGTTCTTCATCTTTTACAGTGGAACGGATCATTTCATGGTCTTTATGAAAATAGTTGTACACAGCAGTCCTATTTTAGGAAGGTTTTAAAATATATATATATATATACACCTAAAGCTCTATGAGATCAGAAATAACCCACCCCTAACTATGTCATGTCCATCTCCCTAAGAATCCAGTGCAAGATTTAAAAGTCGCTGTCACTGTTTTCTAACAATAATGGTAGTCACTGAGGCTCCAGACATGATCAAAGTCTGTCCTCTGCCTCTTTACTTTGCTCTGCTGCTCAGTGGGTGAAAAAGAACAACAAAATGCATAATTTTCAACCGGAAACTAAAAACGAGTTTATTTTTCAAGAGGCTGCAAATACAGAATAAGAGTTTTTATTAGGTTATTGTTAAGGTTACGGTTTGGGCCCTTTCAGTAAGATTCTATTCTTACTCTGTAATTTTTAAGACTGGAATAACAGACATTAACTCCAAACTGGGCCACATTGTCGTCCAGGTCTTACGTAACAACAATAAAAATGTCTGATGGTGTTTTATTTGACTGGGTTGTAGCCCTTGTGTCTCCTCTTGTTTAACTCTGTTGGAGCTACCGGGTGGGGGACAGGAGGTTAGGTACCTCTGTAGGCAAACACAGGAAACGGACGTGGACTAAATGACTTGCAGATGCGTGTTAACATGTCCTTGTGTAAACTCTGGACGCCGCCAGGTTCAGCTGGAGGTCCAGGGCTGCACATTCCTACAGACGGAGGCTGATACAGTGCAGAGCGCTGTTTTACAGTCTTGTGATGGATTTGAAAATCAAATCGTGTTTCTCCATGTTGACCCTTATGGACGGTACATTGTTGTCTGTGTGTTTCCAGGGCGGCCCGGGCACCAGGGGAGCCAGGGGAGACCGAGGGGAGCCAGGAGTCACGGTTTGTAGCCCACTGTAGTTTGGACCTGCTCCAGTCTGGACCTGCTCTGCTCCAGTCTAGACCTGCTTCAGTCTGGAACTGCTCCAGTTAAGAGCTGCTCCAGTCTGGAACTGCCCCAGTTTAGAGCTGCTCCAGTCTGGACCTGCTTCAGTCTGGACTTGCTTCAGTCTGGACTTGCTCTGCTTCAGTCTGGACTTGCTCTGCTCCAGCCTAGACCTGCTCCAGTCTGGACCTGATCCTGTTTAGACCAGCTCCAGCCTGGATTTGCTCTGGTCCAGTCTGGACATGCTCCAGTTTAGACCTGCTGCCACCTGGGACTCTCAGAGGAGCTGCTTCTCCTGCTTTGAAAGCATCCTGATACAAGAAGTGTCCTCGAGTTGGATGGAGGAAATCAGATCTGATTCTCTGAAGGAGCAGCAGGAGGTCCTGGATGCTTCTGCTCAGGCAGCCGAGGTGCTACTCAGTAAAACAATGAGGCTCATTCTAAAGAACATGACTGAGCAGCAGGTCCACGGCAAGCTGCAGCCACCCAGAAATAAACTGGGCTCAATGATTACAGGGAATGAAGCAAAGGAAAAAAATATATAGTCAAAATGGGGTCATTTTTCAATCCGGACCATGTGTGTTTAGATGTAAAAGTGTGAGTTTTGGACAAAGTTGGATGCTTATCTTCCTGGCTCTCACATTTTTGGACACTACACATTTTTTTATATTGATGCTTGGCTGCCAGATGGCCGTTTAGCAGCAGTTTGTGTCTGTGAAGCTGATGCCAGGGGGCCAATTGAACATTTGGAGCAGCTCCACTGGGGGCTCACACTTTTTCCCATGAGTCAGTGGTGCAGTTTTAAAACTGACATTTTAGTGAAACTTCACATTTTTCATTTTTGTCAAGTGGAGTGAATTTTTTTCTCTCCTTTATTGAAAAATGAAAACTTTTCATCTGTTCTCACAGAATTGAGGTCGTTTTTCAGGTTATTTTTTGTGGATTTTAATGAAGCTGGTGGATTTTTATTGCAAATCCCACTCAAACAAACAGCAACTTCTTCTAGTGAATCTTCACCCTGGCTGAGGCTGATGAGTGACCAGTCAACATGCCCCCAAATTTTACTTCCTGTAGCTGCTTTTTTTTTTTTAATGGAAACACTGACCTTCAGTGGTTGTTCAGAGGATCAACTGGATGATCTCAATGTGTCTAAGCTAAGTGTTGCATCACATCTTGTCTCAACAGGGGCCTCAAGGGCCACTGGGAGAGATGGGCCCCCCTGGACCTTCAGGACCATCCGGCCCTCAGGGACCCGGTGGACTCTCTATTCAGGGGCCAACAGTACGTCCTCAACTGCTCCTTTACCCAGTATCAGTTGAGCTTCTAGCTGCTTTAAGGCCCATTTGAACATTTGAAGAGATTTGTAGATATTTTTAGCTGAATGTGTGCTGTGTTTTTATTTTCTAATGATAAGAGCTGCACCAGGCAGTCTGGACCTGCTCCAGGTTTCTTCCCACTTTCTGGTCACTGTCGCTTTGGTGCTTCCTCTGAGGGATCTGTTGGTTTCCCATTCAATTGAGAAGGACTTGAGTGAAACACCTGCAGATGTGCTTTAACACTCTAAAATCAAGTTTGATTGACTGACAGTGGGGCCATATTGCACCAGCGCACTTCCACAGTAGCCCACAACATGGTCCTTCTCCTGGTTTTAATGATGTCACTGTGTTTCATCGAAACTGTTCAGCTCAAGTTAGACACCGAGAAACAAGAATAGAGACTGACGTTGTTTCAGAGTCCGAGTATCTTCTGGGAATTAGGTTCTCTGCTCAGTTACATGGCAGATTTCTAGCATTCGATGGAATCAAATCCAACACACTGGGACTTTATGGTGATTTGAAGACATTTCAAAGATCTGGGGAACTGGAGTTCTTTCAAGCCCAGTATTGTCACAACTGAGGTGCAATCGTGATGAGAGGATTTTGTTTTACAGGGACCTTCAGGGGAGAAAGGAGACACTGGAGCCAGTGGTCCAGCTGGACAAATGGTAAGACAACGTTTCCCTTCTGAAAAGAAAAACATATAAAAACATCGGACCAACAGAGAGGTGAGATTGTGTTGTTGGGTGATGTGCCAGTGGAAGCCAGACGAGGCTCTGTTGCTGTTTGCTGTCAGACTGACGTGCACACATCTCTTGGTTTCCAGGGGGGTTAAGAGAAAAACAACAAGAAAATACTAAATAGTCCTGGACTATAAGAAATCCGCCCGCGCGTGTGTGTATGTGTGTGATTGCAACTCTTTGTATAAGGTTCACCAATTTTTTCATCATGTAAACTCTAAAGATTAATCAAAGCCACCTTATAGTGAATCGACCCGTTCATATTTACTCTTGGTGCCAAAATATCAGCAGCCAATGAATGTACCTTGACCTCTAGTGATCTCCAGTGACCCCCAGTGACCTCTGTCCTGCATCATCATTTTTCTTGTTTTTGTCTAAATATTGACAAAAGAAGCTTTGAGCCAGTGTGTTGGACACCCCTCCACTGTGTGTGTGTGTGTGTGTGTGCGTGTGCGTGTGCGTGTGCGTGTGCGTGTGCGAATAGAATTTCAATGAGTCCACAGTCCATTAGCGCCGAGGTGCGATCGGCCCCGCAGGCAACACAGATGAGAGAGTTGTGGCCTCTCACAGGTTTATTCCTCCAACTTTGCTCCAGTTTTCATCAGTCTGTGTCTCACTTGGTGAGCGCCATTTGTTACTCACACCTCGCTTGTACATATCAGTGTATATTACTTTTTTCACAAGCTTGAGGAATATGAATTATTTGGCGGAATCCACAGAGATTGCAGAGGAAAAAATTACTTTTCTCAATATGTTTTTTTTTTTTTTTTTTTTTCCCCCAGACGGGAGGTAATCAGTCAATGTTTTCCAACATCAGCAGGAGGCTGAGAAAATGTCCAGGTGCATTTGGAAGTTTGTATTTAAAGTGAAGATGTGGTGAAGGTTGATGATGAGCCACAGCTTTGGGAGATTTTCATCCATCACGATGATCATTTCTTTAAAAAAAAATCACGTTTCTAACAGTGTTGAGCTAAATAGCAAAGGTTGAACGGCTGATGTTTTTGCAGCTTCACTTTATTGTAGCGCGCCTGGTAGATCCAAAAATTCCATCCACATCAATATCCACCCATTACATCAGTAGAATAACAGCACAGCTGCCTCTGTACTGCAAATGCTGAGTCTTCATACTTCACATGAATTATGGATAACAACCACAACCAGCAGCACGGAGATGTGTTGCCATTTTTCTTTCATTTGTTTACCCCATCACAGACGTCCACTGCCCTGGAAGCACTGGGTGGAATTCTCTGCGTCTGTATGGATTTTTTATTTTTGAAAAAATGTCAGAAAATAAAATAAAATAAAACCGCCGCATCGACACTTTGGTGAGTAGAATACGGGCAATATTTCAATTTGGGCAGAATTGCTGCCTCTGGAATGTGCTTATCGATTATCGACCATCGAGTTAAAGTGAGAGTTTCTTCTTTGGAAGTTTTCTAATATTCCCTTGAACAGAAATTTCGAAAACTGCAGAAAGTGCATCTTCTTTTTTTATCATCATCATTATTATTATTGAATGCAGTGGCAAGGATATTTTTCCTTTATAGCTGCACGCACAGTGTGCTTATGTCTATAGGAGAGCTGGAGCCCTTATGTTACGGAGGAGGAGGAGGAGTAGGAGTGGGTGGAGGTGGAGAAGGAGGAGGAGGAGGAGGAGGAGGAGGAACAGACGGAGAGGAGGAGGAGAATCAGGAGGGACTGACCGAGGAGGAGGAGGAGGAGGAGTGGGAGGAAGAGTGAGATTATGAACAGAGTTGATGATGATCTTGCTGACTCGTCCCTCACACGCTGGTGGGCAGAGGAGCTGTGAAGCTGCCTAATGGAATCATGCAGATGTGAATAATCTGGATTATTGGCCAGTGAAGCAAGCAGAGGCAGAAGGGAATTAATTGAATGGAGCTCCGCAGGGAAGCTGACCAGTAGGAGGCGCTGCTCCAGGAGGAAACAAAACACTGTGGAGGATGTAGAACTTCACGGAGGACAACTTGATGCTGAGGTTTCTTCAGTTGTCGGTACAAGATGGTTGATAGATGCACACATACAAACATCTGTGGGAAGTGGATCATAAATCAGCTGTCACCACCTCCTCCTCCTTTGCCTCTACCTCAACACCTCCTCCACCTCACCACCTCCTCAACCTCACCTCCTCCTACTACTGGTATCTGCTAGTAATGGCTTTTATTCAGGGAGGAATGTATGTGCGAGTGTTTGTGTGTGTGTGTGTGTGTGTGTGTGTGTGTACTGTGGCCCAGTCATAATATAGGAGGGACCTCCGAGAATCTTGCAGCTCGATAACATCAATTACCTCCCTCACATTCTCTCTATCTTCCGCCTGTTTCCTGGTTTTGCTGTTCACTCTGCTGTAAATACAGGCTGACTGAGTCATCAGCCCCCCCCCACACACACACACACACACACCACCACCCCACTTCTTTAGCGCGACAGTGAAGAATGCAGATGCAGTGACTACTGACTGCACGGGTCTGTGTATGTGTGTGTGTGTGTGTGTGTGTGTGTGTGTGTGTGTGTGTGTGTGTGTGTGCGCACGCACACGCGCGCATTATCAGATAATATGTTTTTGGTCGCTTGGTCGGTCTGAGATAAGAATGTAATGTGTTTCACACGTGTGTGTCAGTGTCAGTAAATCAGAGTCACTACTGTTCTGTTGTGCACGTGCTCTCAGACAAGTGTGTGTGTGTGTGTGTGATAGATAGAAGGAGAGAGAGAGAGAGAGAGAGAGAGAGAGAGCAACACCCAGGTTGTCTATGTAAGTGTGTTTGCAGCGACGACTCTTGAACACCAGCTAATTTCATCTATTGCTGTTTAATAATTGAGAATTCATGGACTCCTGGTAATGTGCAATTAATATTTCAAGCTATTTTCCAACTTGTTCCATCAACTGCTTCCCCTGCTTCGCTCCCTGGGAGTCGAGTCCTAACCAGGTTGAATTAATCATCGGCCGACTGACGGAGAAAACCTCTCTTGCGCCATTGTAATTTGTCAGATGTTTTAGCGCAGAGGTGTCAAACTCAATTACACAGTGGTGGGCCAACAATGATTTTTATTGAAAAAATCTTCCTCCAGACAAAACAGGGAACCTTTTTACATGGACCCAAACAATTTTTGGAGTGTGGCTAATCAGAGCTGTTAAAAACTTTCAACATTAAAAAATGATTTATAATAATAATAATAATAATAATAATAATAAATTTTATTTGCGCTATTATTTGCGGTTTCCAAATTCCTCAAAAACACTTTACAAAAATAATGTTAAAACATATCAGAAGTTTTCAACAATTTAAAATATAAATTTTTGATGTTGTCAGAACTTTTTTGATTTCACTACTAGCATCCTGGTGCACACCAGCCAACATCTAAAACTACAGCACGTCATTAATCCTACCACTGCTGCTGCTGCTTCCAGGTTCCATTTTTTTTTTTTTTTTGTAAGACTTTTTTAAATCTGATGTGTTTTGCAGTCAAACAGAGAATTTAAAAAAATCTGAATTATCCAGTGAGTGAGGGTGAAATTCCTGCTCTAAATCCGAGAGCAACTGAAAGTCACTGAAAACCACGGTAAAATATTCTGCTCCTCGTGTTGTGTGTACCTTGGCTGATTTGCATCATTTTCACCCGAGTTTATGCATTAAAACCAACTTTTGTGTGTGTGTCTGTGTGTGTTTTATTTATTTTTTCCACCTGCAGGGTGTTCCTGGATCCCCGGGGTCCCCCGGCAGAGATGGCCCCCCGGGATCACGGGTGAGATCACACTCGTCTTCTCCTGGTTACTGGCATCACTTCCTTCAACCCTCCCTAATAAAGACTGTCAGTCTGGAGAATTCAGATCACACCTCAGAACACAGCTATATAGTGACGGTAGGGGGCTGAGTCCTCCAGCGCCCCCTACTCTCACCACATAGTCACTATAAATATAATATTGTGTTGGTTCAGTCTGCAGAGTGGTGCAGATTTTCTTGATTTGTGAGATTTTCTTCAATATTTAATCTCACTGGGTGTTGGATTCTGGTGTGTTTCTCAGGGTCTTCCTGGGAATATTGGACCTCAGGGACCACAAGGACCTCCTGGACCTGCCGTAAGTTCCCCGCTTTCCTCGTTGTTCCATTGGAATGTCCATAGTATCACCCTCCAAATCGTATATTAAGCCCTACTTCCTGTTACCACCCACCCCTCATCATCTTCTCCCAACCCCCTCCCAGGGAGCTCCAGGAGCACCAGGAGCTCCAGGGCCTGGTGGGTCAGCAGGGTCCCAAGGTGACCAAGGACTTCCGGTGAGTGATTAATGGGAAACTGCTGCTATGATAAAAGATCTTAATTCATCTCCGCCCAGACAACATTCATATCTTCAACCCCTTTTTCTCTGAAGGCAAACAAACGAGTTGTGGTTTTGGAACCTCCTCCACAGGTGTTCCGCTTTCACTCAATGAAGCCTTGGAAATTTATTTATAATGCAAGAGTAGCCGAAATTCACTCGTGGTGACGGAGGGAGAGAGAGAGTGGAGGGGGGGAATGAGAGAGAGATGAAGAAGGGAGGGAGGGAGGGCCATAAATCACCGGGTGACACCAATTTCTCCTCACACGGGGCACAACTCACACGGCCCAGCGATGAGCGATCACATCTGCTCCATCAGCACGCACACACTCAAACTCACTGTCTCTCACACACACAC
>NW_027466113.1:3380000-3382500 GCF_046127955.1 Nelusetta ayraudi
CAGCAAGAGGACAGACTCGCCCCACCAAGTGCTTGAGCTCGACACACGTCAGACGTGTTGCTAAACACCTGAGACTAGGGGGGGAGAAACCCTAAGCCCCGCCCCCTCCCCAGCTCCACCCCCGTCCACACGGTGTACCCCACACCCCTCCCGAACCTTCCCCTCCCCCATAAGGAAAGAGGGGGGGGGGGGCTCTGAAAAGTGCCTGAACCATGTTAGCATCAAAGCCGCTGCGTTTCCTGTCTAAGTCTGATGATGTCTGAGCTGATTTCAGGACTATTTAAAGAAAAGAAAACCAAACCCCGTCTGGAGTGAAGCTGCATGTCGACCATCTGACTGTGTCACGAGCATCTTGTCCCGTGTGTATGTGTGCGTGTGTGCGTGTGTGTGTGTGTGTCTGTGTGTGTGTGTAATCAGCTTGGTCAAGATTTTAACTGCCCCCGCCCACCCCCATGGCAAACATTTGTACAGGCTTTTTATATTCACAAATCTAAAAAATCAACAAAAAAAAAACTTTTTCCTCCACCCGTTTCACTGTGTAAAGAAATATTGTCATATTTGATTTTTTTTTTTGTGTGCTGCGTTTGCTTTTTCCCCACCATTATTTGAATCGACTCCCCCTCCAATAGTGAATGTAGAAGCAGCCGAGTCTTGTCTCCAACACTGTTGAACAAACAAGTTGGATTATTGTCTTTTAAAGGTCAGACGTCATGTGAAAATGTCCTCTTGTTCTTTTTCTTACTCCAATTTTCAAAGAAATGTGCACAAAACACAGTTCTTTTAAACTGACCCCCATGTGATGTCATAAAGAGCCGACATAGGTCAGTAACAATTACCCCCAGCTCAGTTTTGACTCCAGTCTCCAGGCCACCGGGTTGTTGGCCCCACAAAGCCTCAGTTTCAGCAGGAGACTGTAAACACAGGGCTAAAAGTTGCTGGGTTTTTTTCTGCGAGATATCAAGAGTTTTGGGGAGAGATGGAGGATAAAAACCTGATTGAAAATGGACAAAAAAAAATGAGGGACCTTTAAATGCAGCTTTATATTTACAGACCTGCTGGCTGCTGTTTAGATTTTGACTGATGTTCTGTTTGTTTCATGGTATCCTGCTCTGCTCACTGCGGGAGAACTCTTTTTTTTTATTTGAAATTAAAATTTCAATTTTATTCTTTTAGTTGAAATGTCTTTTCCAGGATGGTATCTCGCCAACCACGCCCCCTTCTGTCCTCTTTGGACTACTGTCCTCTTATTTATTTAAAAGTTTTGTTTGCAATAAATCTGTCTTGAGACTCATTTAGTTTCTTTGTTGTTTTTTTAATACAACATCAAAAACAGAGAAGATTGTTTTCACAGCAGAACAGAATTTGTTTTATTGTTGGTCATGAGGAGTGAACACGGCCGAGTCTTGTCACACTCTGCTGACTGGACCACCATAGACTGGATGAGTTTCTGAAGGAAACACAAAGATGGATTCAATGTCACCGTGTGGTCACATCAACCGACTGGTTTCACTGTTGAAGCCACAGAAACTCAGACATGATCAGATCAGATCAGTTCAGACATGATCAGATCAGATCAGACATGATAAATTCAGATCAGATTAGACATGATCAGATCAGATATGATCAAATCAAATTAGCTCAGATTAGACATGATCAGATCAGACATGATACATTCAGATCAGATTAGACATGATACATGCAGATCAGATTAGACATGATCAAATCAGATTAGATCAGATCAGGCATGATCAGTTAAGATCAGATTAGACATGATCAAATCAGATTAGATCAGATCAGGCATGATCAATTCAGATCAGATCATACATGATCAGATCCCCCCTTTGCGGCTTCGTGGGGTGACTGCCCACGAAGCTGCAACCCAATCAAAACATCTCCGCGACCCACCAGTTGAGCTGCCTTTAAGCCTTGGCATGCAGGTTTCTGTAAGAATGTTAACGATGTAGTTAATGAAGGGCAGTGATGGAATCAACCCTCTATTACCTCCTTGTCATCTCACACATATGCACTCACGCCTGTGTGCGCGCACACACACACACACACACACACACACACACACACAGGGTATTTGAGTGCATACTAATGAGGCCGAGGCCCCCAATTGGCCCGACCTTGACGGCCGCACGCCGACAGGGCCGGTCGAGCGCTCTGATTGGCCAAGGAGATTGAACCAGTAAACAATAAAAAGTGGCTCATTTATCACCGCACACAGTGACAGGAGGCCATGCACACACACACACTCACGCACACAGATGGAGGACAGTGGTAGAAGAAACATTGCAGTGTGAAGTCAGTTTTCTCTCACGATTCACAGCAAATGTGTCTCATTGTTGCGCTTTTGTTGTATTGTTTTCCCTCTGAGCCATCAGAAGGCTCCCGGTGTGGTTGTAAACTGCTCAGGGACAAGTCGAGACGAAGTCCCAGTCGAGCAGCAGAGGTTAGAAAGCTTGGACTCCCTTTTTTTAGTCAGAGCTTTGAGAGG
>NW_027466113.1:3385000-3415000 GCF_046127955.1 Nelusetta ayraudi
GGTCGATGTATCAGTTCCGGTTTGCTTTCGTCTCCGGGGTTTCCTCTATTTTTGCGAAGTTGGACGCCAGCCAGTTCACTAAAACCACGGCAGTGGATGTGTCCATTTTCGCGGGATGACTTTCGTTAGTTATGTTAGTTCAACACTTCTGACTATTGATTCTGCCGACGGAGTTATTTAATTCTCCACCAACGTGCTCAAGACCCGTTCTATGACTACTGCTCATTGGCTGGATTGACTCCAGACTGTCTCTTGCTAGGATATTCTGGATTGGCAAGGGGAAACCAAGAATGTTGATGAATAAAAAGTATTATACATAAATTGCATTGTATTTTCACACGCACACTGTTTTATATTACATTTGTATTAGGGCATAGCTAATAATCAGACTTTTTTTTTTTTTTTGTCTAAGCAGAGATGAGAGGTTTCTTTAAAGGTGTTTTGTTTGTCCTGTCCAGATGCCTCAGAAAGATGGATCCTTTTCCCTCTCTGGCATTTTCCTACTTCTCGTCATGCTGTCACATCCATGTGACAGTCGGCCTCACACGGGTCGGGTGTTCAGTTCCACCGCTGGAGACAATCACCCTGCAAAGAAAGGTTAGGTATCCCCGCTTCAAACATGCAGTCATAATACAGAGTACTGTGTGGACAAACATGGATGTTTGTTCATGAACTTCAGGTGTCACTCACAGTTCCTTCACCAGGAGTTCTGAAGCCTCGACAAACAGCAGATGTTTTGAAACGGGCTTTTGTAAAAGTCTTGAATTATCAACAAATACATTTCTTCAGCTGTTTTTAGTGACTTCACCACTGATTTGAGTGACACAAGTAAAACCACCAACTCAATGACAAAAGACTTCCCTGAAGTTCTGATTGAACAAAACCTGTGTTTTCATTTTTCAATCCCACGACCAGAAGTATCAGCAGAGGTAGCAGCATACGCCGACGTGGCCAAGCAGATCATCGACCTGGCCGTGTTTGGAGCTGCCCAGAACCGCTCGTACGATCGCCTGGCCCGCTTCACCGACACCATCGGCAACCGAGTCAGCGGCTCACACAGCCTGGAGATGGCGATCAAATACATGTACAGTGCAATGACGCAGGATGGGCTGGATGTTCATTTGGGTGAGCTGACAGATTCCAGGATGTGAGGATTGATCAGATCTGACTAGATTTCATGAATTTGTAAATAAATAAATAAATAAATAAAAACTTTGGCCTTGCTGTCTTTCCCTCCAGAGCCAGTTAAAATTCCTCACTGGGTGAGAGGCAAGGAGAGTGCAGAGATGATTGAGCCCAGGGCCAAAAGTCTGGCGATACTTGGACTGGGAAGCAGCGTTGGAACGCCACCTGGAGGTAAAGGTCACTGCCAGTATAATGGTTGATGATTTTGGCTAGGGATTGCACCGATACCGATACCAAGGTTGAGTACTCTACTCTACTACATGCCAATACCACGACACTGAAACCAGCATCAGGTATCGCTACCAATACTGGGATTAAGTACTCTACTCCTACCTGTAAAGTACGTGCTGATACCATTACACCAATATCAGTATGGGGTATCAGGTATCGGTACCAATATCGAGGTTGAATACTCTACTCATACTCGTAAAATGGAAGTGGACTGTGGCTCTCTGCCGTGTGCAGGCATCCAGGCGGAGGTGATGGTTGTCAGGTCGTTTGAGGAGCTGAAGCTCAGAGGCTCCTCGGCCGCGGGCAAGGTGGTGGTGTTCAACCAGCCCTTCATCAGCTACGGGGAGACGGTGGCCTACCGCGCTTACGGCGCCTCCGAGGCCGCCAAAGTGGGAGCCGTGGCCACGCTCATCCGATCCGTCACGCCCTTCTCCATCAACAGGTAGGTGCTTGCTTCAGGTTCGCGCCAAGTGTCTGTTTTACTGACAATGGTTTTAGTAGTGAACTCTACAGAACTACAACATTTGCTCCACTGGTGTCTCCCTCTCAAGTCCTCACACTGGCTGGCAGGACTACCAGGATGGGGTGAAGCGCATCCCCACCGCCTGCATCACGGTGGAGGACGCCGAGCTGATGTGGCGTCTGGCCCAGAGGGGTCAGAAGATCGTGGTCAGACTCACCATGGGGGCCGTGACGCTGCCCGACGCCGACTCCTTCAACACCGTGGCCGAGATAAAAGGCTGGCAGCACCCTGATCAGGTGAAAGCCGCCTCATTTCTGTTCTCAACTCCCTAAAGTGGCCAGAATTCCAAAGAGCTCTATTGGAGACAGATGTCCCACTCTGCGGAGGGGCTCTATTATTAGCTTCCAGTCTCACGTTTCTAATTTGGGTCTCGGCCTGAGCAAGGGGTTCTAAAAATTTGACAGAGGGGACCGGAGCAGCAGCAGAGGGATGGAGTGTTTTGGTGACCCATCTCATATGACAAAAAAATATATACATCATGAGTTATCTAGAAAACATGTGCTTTAATGTCAACTGAAAATGAACAAAAACGTTTATATGTGTCTTTTGAAGCCCCACCGTATTTAGCTCCTTATTGAAAGGACTCTTAAAACACCGAAAAAATGGATGAAATACAGTAGCTATTTTATGACTTACTTACTATTAATATAATTTCTTCAACTTTGGCGGGCCGGATGTAAAAAGTTCACAGGCCCGTGTGTTCACAGATGGGTGTACATTTGTGGTTTTGTGACTCATTTCCAAACCGGAGGATACTGCACTGCTCAGACTTCATTCTGCTGAACTTCACTTCCGCAATTTGTATTTTTAATTCGAATATTCTTTCTTCCTCTTTTCTGCTTAAAACCAGATACGCCCCCCCGCCCCCTTCATTTTAAGTTTGCTATGGGGCCCAATTGTGTTTCCTTTGATCGTACAAACCCCTTTGAGATGCCTTTGGTTTTGATTTCGCGCTGTATAAATGAAAGTTGATTGATTGATTTATTGAAGTTTGAAAGGCTACAGAATGTCAGGACTTGCTCAGGTCAGTGAGGGGTTTCGCAAGAGGGAACAGCAGGTCAGCTGACGGTAATCTCAGCCAGTAATATTCTTGGAAATGCAGCTGTCGCCTTCAACGTGTTCCGTGCTATTCTTTGTCTTTGTGTACTGAGTTTTCTGTGCTCATGGGGTTTTTGTGGCCGATTCACACAGATCCAATTCGGAGGGTAACCCATTGTGTTTGGACTTATGTTACCTTTGGTGCCAGGTGGTTTTGCTGAGCGGCCATTTGGACAGTTGGGACGTTGGCCAGGGCGCCATGGATGACGGCGGTGGAGCCATGATCTCCTGGGAGGCCCTGTCACTCATCAAGGACCTGGGTAATAGACGCACAAAGCGCAGTGCCACCCCCAGTGAATCGTGCAGAGGGAAGAAACGACTCAGTGAAAAACCCAAATCGAAGTACATGAGCATCAGAGGCCATCAACTGTCAACCAAGTTAATCACAGACTTCATTTTTTAACCTGTTTTTCACATTGAGACGCGCAGTTGGTGTTCAGTTTGAGGGAGTGTTCTGTTATTTCCTGTAGTTTTGAACTGCAACAACTACTAACTGTAGGGAAACACAAGCAAGGTCAGCGTGACGAGGTGTCTGTGTCGTTTCATTGTGTCCGTCACACACATCACATCTCAGAGACACACTTTGTGTTTCGTCGCTCTGTCTTCAATCCACCATACATGCTGGCTTTTCATTTTCCTGGCTGTTCAATCGGCTGGCTGTCCACCTTCAGGTCTGCGTCCTAGAAGAACCCTGCGAGCGGTGCTGTGGACGGCCGAGGAGCAGGGGGGAGTCGGAGCGCAGCAGTACTACAATCTACACAAGGTACTGCTTTGTGCCTCCACACACACCCATAAGAAGTGTACTCTCAAAGTGTGTGTCTCTGTTTTCTCTGCTACAAAGTGAGTTTCCCTCTTTTCTGCCCCTGTCAAGGTTAACTTGACCAACTTTGACCTGGTCATGGAGTCTGACTTGGGGACATTCGCCCCAGTGGCTCTGCAGTTTGCTGGGAGCGCTGCAGCACAAAAGGTAGGCCCCTTCTTTCTTTCTTTCCTTCTCTCTCTCTTTCTTTCTTTTTTGAAAGACCAGTATTTATTCAAATTTTAATATCTAAATGATGCTGAGAGATCATTATGATTCCTTCGGACACAAGAAAAGCTTTGTGCAACATTTGTATTAGAGCCTTACTTGGAGTTTACGCAATAGTTTTATTATGTTTGTGTGAAGGAACGTTTCTACATGTTGGAACAGTTGCACCTGGGTTGTTGGCGCCTGTGTCAAACTGGCCTCCTGAGCTGCAGTCGTCTCTGAATCAACAGGTGATGCAGGAAGTGGTCAAGCTGTTGGCTCCCCTCAATACAACCAAACTGGAAGGCTACGCAGAGGGGACGGATATCTCTTCGTGGATGCGAGCAGGAGTCCCAGGTGAGGCCAATTTCTCTCTGAAGTGGTTCTTCTTCTCTTTCATAATTCCAGGAACCGGAAAGAGGAGCTCAACTCATTCTTTGGTTGAGGTATATTAACTTCCTCCCTGTTGAGAGGGCTGTGTACACAGAATTACAGAATTACATCCCCACTAATACTTTTGCCGCAGACTGAACTGAACTCGGTAAAACATTCTGAATGTGTATACAGTATATATATGTGCAAAGTTTAGGTGGTTTTGGACACTGAAAAAAGACATTGAGAAGGCAGGACTCTGTTTGCAGAAGTTATATTTATTTGTTTTTTTCCTTAAGAAAAAAAAAAGAAAGAAAGAACGCTTGTTTTGTTTGTGATTATGCTGGTAGTGATACTTTCGAAGCTGAAGTGGGAGCTTGAAGAGAAATCCCCCTTTGGTAAAAAAAAATAAAATAAAATTCAAAAGGAAGAATTGAAAGTGCAGTGTACAGAAAATACATTGCTAGATAGTTTTAGGAGGAAGTTTTACATAAAAAGTGGTGTGTTTGGTAATGACATATCGAAAAAATAAATAGCCTTGTATCAGTTTTTATCCCCAGGTGAATGGGAGGCACCTGGTTTTATGCCTATTGACAATGTTCCAAACTCCTCGGGTACAAGATTCTTGATGAACGTTTCGTGTATTTAAACTAGTTGAGTACAGTCAACGAATGCAACTTGTATTGCATCTTCTCCCTCTATCAGGTGCCAGCCTCCACGTGGCCGATAGCCGCTACTTCTGGTTCCATCACAGCGAAGGCGACACCATGACTGTCCAGGACCCTGGAGAGATGAACCTCTGCTCTGCGCTGTGGGCTGTGGTGGCGTACGTGGTGGCAGACCTGGAGGACATGCTGCCCAGGTAGCTAGCTAGTTAGCTAGGGATGAAGGCTAGGCTACAACAACTTTGACCAATATAGTGAGGTTCACTGTGAAGCGTTTCATTGGAAACACGACACAATCAAACAATGAGATAATTGTGTCCAAATAAATATAGACACATGTATACATGTGTGTATTTATAACATGTGTGAGAGGGACGGCATCTCTGAGAAGTTTTCGAAAAGTTGTACAATTCAACCAGGCAAGAAGTGAACACTTGTGACACTGTGATTTTTAGTTCAAGTCTGATTCAGTGATTCAGTGATTTTTATCAGGGCGGACTGTTGCATAGTTGTACATAAGTTTATCTTAAGCTTCTTTTTTCTAACTTTTTTTATTTTTTTAGTCATTGTGCTCAATCTTCTGCTTTTAATCTGATACAACATTCATAGGAAGTTTCTGAACTGCAACATCAATAAATACTTTTCTTTCAACACCCACAATCCCATTTCCTTTTTCTTAGACATTAACTCGTGTCTCCTGTGGCTGAAAGAGGAACATAAGTAAACATGACAAATAAGATGCAAAGTTCATTCAGCAGAATAATCTGGGGTGTTAGATGAGTAAAGAGTCAAAGAGGAAGAGATCGTTTCGATAAGGATGCAAAAATAAGGGGACACACACACACACACACACGCACATCCGGTGAGGTCAGTACTCCAGGGTTGTGATGCCTGGGTTAGTCAGCCAGTGAAGACTGTGTGGAAACAGCTGTGCAACCATGAGCCAATGTCCAGCGATGATCAATCACAATTTAGTCTGTGAAGAATCGCACAGACTGTGCAGGTTTACCAGCGCGCGCACACACACACACACACACACTCCAGACGAGATTTTTCAAAGGGGCCAAGGTCGCCTTATATGGGCTTTTACCTATGAGTAACATTTTAAATGTTTTGTTTTTTTGTTTTTTTTTTAATAATTGTAATACATCCGAATTTTAGAGCAGCCAATCAGTTGCCTTTCTTTTGTACATAAAATAAAAATTATTGAAATAACTCGACTACTACATGAGATTTTCAGACATGAGAATGTAATGTGACGGAACATAATCTCGGGGGTCGTTTTGATAATATTCTATTTTTTTTCCAAAAATAAATATATTTTACACAGAACTTTTATGTCTGCCCCCCCCCCCCAAAAAAAACAACAACTATTTTTAAAGCTTCAAACCGAAACATGAATGCTTTTTAATATGCAATCTATGTTGCCTTGAGATCCCCAACACTTTGTTGAAAAGCCATGTCTTCCAGCAGGACCAGCAGGGCAGCTGGTCTTTCACGTCTTGCTCTCATCTTTGTTAGGGGGCATTTAAACGTAACATACATACGGAGCTGCAGCCTCCAAAGTTTTTTCCAAGTTCATGAGAAAAGGGTGCCACCTTGGGGAGGAGCAAAAAGTATAGAGCACAGCGAGTTGTCCAGGATGTAGAACCAAGAGTTTGTCAGTCCTCCGTTTTTAAAGGCGTCGCTGCTAAGAAGCAGCGCTTTAGAGGGGAACCCCCGTCCTCATCTGACACACTGGGTCGAGGTCTCTTCACCGTGGTGGGTTGCAGCAGCAGTAACGGGCTGTCCAGGGGGAAAGTGACTGTGCCCACCCCACAGTCTCTGCAGGACCTCCTCACCTGGGTGGCTTCAGCAAATGCAAGAAAAAAAAAGAGAACAACAGAAAAAGATGAAGGATTTCTTTAAACAGACCAGACGTTCTCAACACTCTTGGTGCTTCTGCCTGCAGAAGCTCATGTCTCTCCCAAAACAGTTCACCCATGTGTCAAAAATGAAATTCCCTTCTCATATAAATATTATATAAATAGTGGGCCCCAAATTGCATTGTCACTTTTGCATCGTGTAAGCACAGCAGGTCAAAATTCTTAGATGTTGCGTCACTATGGCAGCATCATACTTAGTCCGCCCTAAATTACTATGACCCCCGATATGACACTGAAGCTTTAAAGTCCAAAGAGGGGAACTAGTTGAGCAATACGTAGTTTCCAGAGCATTTAATTCCTCAACAAAAGTTTTAATAAGTTTTACATTATACATTTTAGATGATTCTGCAACTAAATCTTTATATCCTCCTTCATCCATCGTGGGTCCGTCGTGGTGGCAACTCGATCTCTGGGTTGAGTTCAGTCTTTAAGGTTCTTGGGGCTTATCCAATCACAGGGCGTGTTCGTGTGAAGTTCAGCGTAAAGTCAGCTAGCTGGTCTTGGCGTCGCACACTCGAGATCTGATTGGCTGTCACAACTGACAGTGATGCATTCGCTTACAGCGGACGGGAGCCTGCTGTGTCAATTATGAAGGCCTCGGGCAGATTTTATAGAACCTTACAACACAAGCTGGATGAACTATAATTGGATAAAAGCTCTACTATAATATACAACAATGAAAGCGATGCAACCAAGTGGATGTGTGGTGTGAAAATAAACTACGGAGAGTGACTTTATTTTCACATTTATGGGAAAATGTGGTTTTCTAAGTGTGTTTGGACCAGCAGAGAAGGCCTTGCCGGGTAACTGGTTAGGCGCTGATTAGCACTAACCTTTACTTCGGTGTGGAGCCTTGGCCTTTAGGACGGCGGTCTGGCAGGCTACAGATCTCACAGGGGTCATTTTTGGCAAAATTGTGCAAGTGCCTTTAGCGGATTGCTAAACAGCAAAACAGGCAAACAGTGAGGTTATGGGCAACTCTTATCATAAAAGAACAAACAAACAAACAAACACATACAAATATACATATACATATATAAATATATATATATATGTATATATATATGTATATATGTATATATATACAGTACATATATATGCATATATACACACACACACATTTATGTACATATACTTCTTCAGAAACGTATCTTCTTCAATAATTGAATAATCAAATTAACATTTAACATTTCAATAATAAAAACGTGGTCCAGTAACAAGGCGCCTCAAATTCAAATTATTTTATTTTATTTATTTATTTATTTATTTATTTACTCAAAAATTCATGAGATTCATTTATTTCACGTCTCCGTTATCTTGCTACCTGTGAATGCGCGTTGCTGAGATGCTGTGCATCGAGGTGCAAATAGTCACCGAAGGTTTAAGATTGTAGCTGTAGTTTTGTGTTTTGTTTGTTTGTTTGTTTGTTTTTAAGAACACACCTCCGCCACACTGGCCAGACTGCCGGCGAGGATTGGATCGGGGCAGCCGGCTGGAGATGGATGTGACCGGGGTGAGGGACACCGAGGTGCGGGCTCCTCGAACTCGTCCTCCCCGCCAGGCTCGCAGGGCAGCCGGGGCTCTTCGCCGGAAGAAGTCGTCCCTTGAACGCCCCTCTCCCTCTCTCGCTCCCCTTCGACCCACCTCTTAAACAGGGCGAAATAATACTCGATCTTCCCCAGCGAGCGAAAGCAGCCCCTACACATTCGGAACGAGCGAGACCTGTCTAGACACAGCGGCAAGCCCAGCTCCTTCAGCCGGTGGTAGGTGCTCTTGTCGTCCCCCAGCGACGGCTTCCGGTCGAAGATCTTCTTGGTGTTCTGGTAGTTGCCGTTGATGAACAAGTTTCTCTTGCAGAAACGGCAATAATTGTGCGCTGACATGACGATGATGTTGATGTTGATGATGGACACTCAGCTGCCTGTCAGGTACCAGATGTGTCACTTCCTCTAAGGAGACGGCGCATGCCTATTACGTCATACGTCTTGCTGGAATGATGCGTCTGGAGTTTATTTGGCGAAAGCGCCTCCCCGCTCCAAACTGACTGGTTTAAACTCTGTCTGTTGTGGTGCCGTGTGAACTCTTAGCCATTATTACAGACTGACTTGTTGCTGTTGCCGTTATACAGGAGAAGAGCGTCGTCAAGCTCTCTAGCGGAAACCAGCTGCCATTCCCGAAGTAAACATCCGGTAACTTTTCCCGCCTCCTCCAGAAGTGTCGACGTTGTTACGTCAGAAAAGAAAACACTTGGAGCCAAAAGCCTTTTGACATTTAAAATGAAAGAATAGCCTTAAAACGTTCTGCTTTCTTTAGACACTTTTCTTTTCTTAGAATTCTCCATAGTTGTTCTACCTTGGTTAAAAAAAAGAAGAAGTTCAAGACAGGTGTGGAACATCAGTGGTTGTGATGCATACTACGAGTAACAGGTTTTGTTTTTGTTTGCTTAAAAAAAAAACGTGTTATGCTTAGATTAGACAAGATCAGCATACTCTTCAAATTTAGAAATCAACCAACCAAAATACATTTTTATTAAATACTCATTATTTATTTTCCAAAGCCAACCCCTGTACTAGTGAAACTGTACTGGAAGCACAAAGGCTCCAAATGAAGCGACCAACTAAACGAAAGATGTGCAAATCGTTTTCTATAATCAGCAATCGTCACATTCTTGACCACTGTCAAACCCTGGATATTCAGCTGTTCCACTTTAAAACCACAAAGCAATACTTTCTGTTTGCTTTTTATACTCATAGAAAAAGTCCAAGTCATCTAAACTTGTCAATTTCAGAATACGAATAACAGAAGACTTTTTTTTTTTTAAACATATTTTACAAATCTGTACAATGATTTCCACAATTGAAAAGGCCAATCAGGAAAGAACAAATAGATGAAGTTAACATTCTCCCTGTGGACACGATCATGTAGCCACAGGCCTCCTCGAGTTAAAGACTTTGACACCATTCAGCAGCGACGAGCGAGCATATTTGGTGAGGAGGGCGCCGCTGGTCTGTTTCTCCCCACATAAATCCCTGAAGGACAGAGAGGACACACAGAGTGGTCAATAAACTACCGCTGTCATTCAACCAGACAGATCCATGCCATTTGTAACGTACGACACCTACTGTATGTAAGGCGTGATGTCGTCTTCTGTCCACTTCTCCCTGATTGTGAAGAGTTGGTTGAAGCGCTCCAGTGGCTCCTCTGGGAGCTCCTCCACCCGCAGGAGGCTGATGCTCTCAGGGCGGGAGGTTCGGTCCACCAGGGCCACACTCTGAATCATTGAAAAAAATGTCAGAACGACGTCCGGGCTGGAAGGAAGTTGCTTATTTATAAGCATTATTATTAAGAAAGTTTTGAGATTTTTTTCCTGTTGTTGCATTTCATAAGATGGACTGAATTCAGACTTGAAAAGTATAAAAAAAAACAACAACATGAAAAAGCATCTGGTCTTTTTTTTTTTTTTTTTTTTTTTTAATGTACAGTAGTGATTTTAACTCTACATATAAGAAAAGTGAACGCTGACCTTTAGTTGATCCAGTCTTGTGCTCATGCCCTCTGGGACACTCTGCTGCCAAACCTCCTGAAAATCCTTCAGGTTGAACTTGACAGCGTTCTGCAGCAGCATCAGTGCAACGCCCCGACACACTTTATCCTCGTGGAGCGCATAGAAAACCTTGTCTGCGAACGTGATGGAGATACAGTCAGAGTTGTGTACTGGTATTTGTGAGGGATTTACGGAAGACTTTGGTATTTAGTGTGGGTAGATGTATTTGTGTACCGTTTTCTGTAAAGCGGTTCCCATAACAGTTTAAGCAGTGCTCAATCATCTCTCTGTGAACGACAGCAGTTATTGAAATGAGGATGGATGAGGTTTCACTGATGGAGCAGGCATAAAAGATATGCTGGGATAGTCACATTGTTTCATGAAAGCAATTTCATGACGCTACATATGCTTGATTGCGCACGTTCATCTGTCGATTTGATTGACCACTGACACCGACTTACTTGGGTTCCAGTGGAGCTAATTCTTCCAGACAAGTTTGGAGGGGAATTTTATCAAATGACCACGACTCACAATCCACCAACTGAGTCACATGACCGAGCAACCTCATCTCATAGTCAAATTCCAGCATCCGCCAGTATCCTGGAAACGGGAGATAAAATCTTAGTGAAAAATGTCCAGTTCATTAACATGCTGTTATTATGTAAGAACAAAAAATATTTACCATCTATCTGACAGGCATGGATGGTCTCCAAATGGCTCATTAGCTCTTCTTCACTGGCCTGAATCCTGTCGAGCAGGTCCTGCATTGTGTACTGGAAACAGAAGAAAAATTCTTTGATGAGATTCAGATTAAAAATATGTCTCGTTCAGTAAAAGCCAAGTTAACGATGGTTCTCATACCTAGTGAGATATTAATGATTTTATCACATATTGAAAGAAAATTGGAGAAATAAAGATAAGATTGTTTTTGTCCCTCTTCAATTGGCATAGTATCATTAAATACACTTGTGTTAATAATATTTTTTACCCTGTTTTCCGTATTCTCCTCCTGCCCTCTTATAGCTGGTCCTTCATAAGGATTCTCCATTAAAATCTGCTTCAGTTTCTTCAGTTTAGGTCGCGTTTTCCTCAGTTCCCAGTAGCTGTTAGAAAATCCCCAGATCTACGCAGAAATACAACATAATAATTATTGCAATTGAGCTGCTGCACACATAAATACATTAAGCTGTTGTTGTGAATGTTTTGCAGGATATCTGGCCGGCATTCACACACCTGAGTGTGGACAACATGAGGGCCATTCTGACTGTCAGTTAGCTGGTCGGGTGTTTTGCAACCAGGTACAAACAGCAGCAGGTTCGAAGTGTCGGCTATCTTGAGATCATAGGTCTTGTCACCGCTGCAGAGTACGGTCCGTTCCTCCTTATCACCTCGAATGACCAGACTGAAAAAGAAAAGAAAACAAATTTCGTATATAATTTCGGATGTTCGCCTATACTCCAAATATAACCTCTTAGAATGTTCGAGCGAATATCGAGTATGAAACTCATTTTCATCTCGATGTGCTAAAGTTGACACATCCTACAAAACTACAACAAGCGTTACCTTTGCCCAGCCTCTATGTGTTTGCACAGTGTGTCGTCCAGCTCCATCAAGCAATAATCTGCCGACGAGACATTGTCCCCGTAAGACAGACAGTGGATCGTTGTCTGCAAATCCTCCTCTTTCAGTTTGGCGATCTGCAGTGTGGCCTGAACTTCCTCTAAAGTTCTCGTTTCCATCCGTGAAGCTAAAGTCTGGCTCAAGGAGCTCCGACCAATTAATGATAACTGCTCTGAGTAATGAACGAAGTCTCCACAAACGTTGTTCTAAACAAACACGAACAACAGCTCTGACAGAAAAGAATTACCCGCGCTTCAGTCCTCGGTAAGGATGTGACGTCTATTTTTCTTCTTCGTCCTCGCAGGAAACAATTCCGGTTGAATCGCTGCTGCCCTCTTTCGGCTGTTAAAGTTCTACCGTGTGTGGTTTACTCCACAAAGTAAATAAATAAAAGAAATACGTGTAAAATGTGAGCACTTCGAAACACAAAAGAGAAACGCACAAACGGTGTATTTCATGAGTTTTTGGGCCGTTTACAGGAGGAACGGTCCAGACCAGTCCGAGCTGATCGCGTTGGGGTGTAACGTCAAAATACTCCCGTGCGGAAACTCCTAGTCGATATCATGTAATGAATGGAAAACAAAATAACAACATTTTTTTTTTTCAAACAACATTTTCCACCTATTGCTTTTGAAACGTTACTGCGTTTATTAAAACCCGTGACGCATTCGTTCTGTGCTCTTCGCGTGATTTTGTATGTGGTCAGAACCTTTCTTTGTTTGAGATCCTGTTTCACTCGAGATACATTTGTAAAAGAACCAGCTCCGCGAGTTGAGGGTCACAAGCATTTAAGGATGTGCTAGCGCCTGTCATCAAAATGTCAAGTTTCTCCAGATCTGCTCAGGTACGCACACACGGTCCATTCACAGGAATTCATTTTTTAGTATTTTATTGGAATTTTGTTGTGTTGAATGTTGTTTCTTGGCAAAAGCCGGACGCATCCTCGTTTTTGCTTGGATTAGTGAACGACTTCCTTGTGGAATATCATGTTGTTGTAATATATAAGAGGACCCTTCAACCTATTCTTAGAACATTAGTCATCACCTGTCATATTTTGACTATTTTGTATGTTACTGAAACATAAGTTATAGTACCTAAAACGATCTCTTTTAACTGTTAACAATCCAGTCATTTTAATAGTGACCTTTAATTGCGGAATAAATTATTGACAAAAATATACATATATATACTTTTGGGTTTTTTGCAGCAATGGGCGACCTTCGCTCGCTCGTGGTTCCTGATTGATGCTAGGTTGCAGCCTCCTGGGAAACTGGCCACCATGTGTTCCGTGAGACTGCAGGGGAAACACAAGCCCATCTACCACGCACTGAGTGAGTGCCTCCTCCTACACTTGGAAAATCGCAATTGTTCCCCTCAGCAATGAGGCTGTGTTGCAGAGGCTCACTGGATGCTAGATGGTGGTCGCTCTGTCGTATCATTCGCAGAGTGGCACCGGTCAGGGTGCGTCTAGAAGTCCCCCATGAATTGCTCAAAGGTTGATTTAATTTGGTTTTCTTTATTTTCGATGTCGGGTTGGTGAAGTAGGCATATGTGTGTGGTTCTGGGGAAAAAAAAAAGGGACAGTAAAACAAATCAACAAAACAAAGTGTCCACAAGTTAACACCTTTGCTTTCAGGTGACTGCGGAGACCACGTCGTCATAATAAACGCCAAGCACATTGCGTTCTCTGGAAACAAATGGGAACAGAAAGTCTACTCATCACACACAGGGTGAGTGTGCGTCCATGTGTGTCCGCTAGTGCTTTCTTCTTCTTCTGTGTCAGATTTATCTCTCTTTATTATACAGTTAATGGTTGATATCCGCAATTTTTTTTGCATGTGATTCCGTATTGTAAAGATACATTGGGTGTCTGCTGAAATGTTTAAAAGCGCTTGTAGTTCACAGTAAGTAAGTAAGTGCCCCATTCCCCCAAAGGTACCCTGGTGGATTCAAACAAGTCACGGCTGCCCAGCTTCACCACAAAGACCCAACAGCTGTAAGTAAACAATCAGTCAGTTTGAGTTTTTTTTTTTTTTTTTTGGATCATTAATAACATAACATTGCACTTTTATGAAGTGTAAAGTATTTGAGAAGATGATTTTATCGAGTGCAGTTGCACACCCTGTTGGCTGCAGGGAGAAATGACCTGCGCTAGTTCTCCAGATCCTGTCATTGTAACTGCGTCTCCTCTCCTCCCGTCTCCAGATTGTCAAGCTGGCCGTTTACGGCATGCTGCCCAGGAACCTGCTCCGCCGCACCATGATGCAGCGACTGCACATCTTCTCCGAGAGCGTGAGTACACACACACACACACACACACACACACACACACACACACACACACACACACGCTCTTCTAGTTCACAGTAATGTCAGAGCTGCAGTGTGATGCTACCGAGCCGCTTGGTTCCACCAATTCCCCCTTCCCGCTTATGCTGTTCTTCCTCTTCACTTTGACTCACTTCTTGTACTTTGCGATGTGTAATAATCTCCCGCACCTCCCCGGCGTCTCCACCAGGAGTTGCCAGACGACATCCGGGCCAACCTGACGGAGGAGCTGCCTCAGCCCAGAGAGATCCCCCGCAAGCTCAGCGAGTACACGCAGGAGGAGGTGGACGCCTTCCCCCGGCTGTGGACGCCGTACGTACACACACACACACACACACACACACACACACACACACACACACACACACACACACACAATAATTATTATTATTATTACTACTACTACCACTAGTACCACTACTTCTTCGACTACCGCAACCACTATTACCACCACTACTACTGCTACTACTACGACTACTTCTACTGCTACTCTCTTTATCCATGGATTCTCTTCCCAGACCTGAACGCCTGCTAATGTGCTGCCTCGTGTCACTCACTGTCTGCAGGCCTGAAGACTACAAGATGAAATGAGATCCAGACCACAGATGGAATAAAAAAGGAAGGAGAGGAACAAAGAAAATCTGAAGCACTGACACACAGTGGAGACCCGGATGGCGACATCGTTCCTGTGTTTGGTCCACGTTGATCAACAATGTTGTCACTCTGCTGCCATCAGACAACAATCAGACTCAAGGTTTTTTTTTTCCTTTTTCTCCTCTGATTACACATTTAGGGAATGATCACACCTGTCCCATTTAAACAAAGTCTGGTGGAGCTGATCTGATCGTGTCTGATATGATCATGTCTGAGTTTCTGTGGCTTCAACAATGAAGCGACCAGTCGGTCGATGTGACCATACGGTGACATTGAAGCCATTTGTGTGATTCCCTCAGAAACTGTCCAGTCTTTGGTGGTCCAGTCGGCAGAGAGAACACTTAACTGTGTTCACTCCACACGACCAATGATTAAAACAAATCCTGTTCTATGCTGTAAAAAATAATCTTCACTGTATTTGATGTTGTATTAAAAAAAGAACCAACAAACTTAATGAGTCTCAAGACAGATTTTTTTGCAATCAACACGTCATTCATTAATTGAATGATGTCATATTATGACTTAATTGGTTAATTGTTATTATTTTACTTTTGAAAAGTAAAATAACAACTTTGTGGAAAAAGGTTGCTGTTGAAATTTAAATCAGAATCAATCTATTTTGATGAGTTTTTTTTATTTAAAATTTGTTTTTGCATTTGTACAATATGAAGCTATTTATTGTATACTATTAAGCTCACCCACAAAAAAGCCGTTGTGGGTTCGCTGTGGTGGCAAATGGATCTTTGGGTTGAGTTCAGTCTTAGAGGTTCTCAGGGCTTCTGATCCAATCACAGGACGCGTACGTGTGAATTTCAGCATAAGGCCAGCTAGCTCGCCTTGGCAAACTTGAAATCTGATTGGCTATCACAACTGACTGAGCTCCGTTCACTTACAGCGAACAGGAGCCTGCTATGTCGGTTCTGCTGGCCTAAGGCAGATTTCATGGCACCTGGCAACACAAGCTAGCTGAAATATGATTGGATAAAAACTCTACCGTAATATACAACAATGGACGCAATGCAACCAAATGGATATTATATGATGTGAAAAGAACAAGACTATCCTGCAAATAGAAAAAAACAGCTTTTCTCTTCAATTTCTGCTGTTGTTTTTTAGCCTTTTTCACCACTAACCTTCTTCCCCTGCAAACAGTGCAATTCACTGTAAATTTCCCAGGATTTATACATAAGAGTATAATTATTGTTTATAATAATTATAAACAACAGTGAAATTCTCTTGCACTATTGTACGTTATTCTAAATGCACAAAGAAACACTGGTTGTTACAGCTTTGTGTTTATAGCCACCGGGCTTACATAGTCACGTTAACTTACTGTCAGGCAACTGCCTTTCACTCCCTCTGTTTTCACAGTCTCCTCTGAATGCAGAAGTTGCCCAAGAAATTATATTGTAATACTATAATGATAACTGAGGATGGCAAGTTGAATAATAACTCTGGAGTTTTCTGGATATAAGAGAATCAGAGGAATGTTTGTGCTTTTGTTAAGACAAGTAACGCAATAATTTGACCGCCAGCAATAGAATTGCATAAAAGCCAGAACTTTTATTCAGTATTGACCCTCATACAAAACATCTATTCAGCAACATAGTTCTCCGTTGACCGCTTTGTGCCTCTGACACCATTTTGTCTCTCTCAATGCGTTGCGGTTAATGTTTTGAAAGTCAATTCATCATCGACGGTGACTGAGATGAATGTGAAAGCTTTCATATATTTACAAAAGTGTAATATTTCACTTTATCCCTCATTAACTCGGAAGAGAAAATAGTATTCTGAATAAAGCCGAGCAGCTATGACACAAAAACATACAAGTAATGCAGAAGGCACGTCATGTACAAATACTGTATAGTGATTCAATCAACTTGGATTATAGGCAAATATAAATTAATGCACATAAATTAAGTCAACGAAAACAGAGCTGGATTGGGAGCAAGTGTGAACCCGTTGTCTGAACCCGTTCTTCTTCATGAAGAAGAAGAAAAAAAAAAAAAAGGTTATTCTGAGGCACTGAGATTATCCTGTGTGTTGAAGCCTGAGTGATGAAGCAGCGTGCAAGTGTGAAAACTCTTTCCATAGTAAAAAAAAAAAAACATCCAAGTGTTTTAGGTAGCCTCGGTTACAGGGAGGGGGGGGGGGGATTAAGGTGATCGTTCTTCTCTCTCTCTCTCTCGATGGGGCACTTTCATAAAAGACAAAGCTCTTTCACTCTGTATGTTAATAGCTGAACCTATTACCTTTAGAAGACATCAATTGCTGAAGCTATTCTTTTTTTCCAATTACATCTTTGACCTTTCCAATAACACACACACAATAACACAGCAGCTATAACATTTCTAATATGTGTAATACTAGTAAGTGTCTGGGCGGGGGGCGGGTGGGGGGGATATGACTGAAAAAAAAATAATGCACTACTTCAAATTTGGAAACTGTACATAGTCAGCTTTTTTTTTAATTAAAATATATATTTACAGGGTTCACACAAATAAAAATAAAGGAAAAACCACCCTGTTGTTGCTGCCGCTGAACATTTTCTCTCCGCAAGTCGCTCCCCTGCTTCCTAACAACGGCTGGTTGAGGTAACGACCAATGATCTGGAAACACGTCAAACGCGTGCTTCCACCCAGAGTAGCGTTCCATGGAATCGCGAGAAAAAAAATAAAGATAAAAATAAAAAGTGAATCCGTTCCTGATTGGGTAAAAGTCCAGGCAGTTACATTGCTTTTCACAGTTTAACAGGAGTTTCACAGTCAACTGGGGTTGAGCTGTATCGCGACGCTGCTGTAGCCGAGCTACGGGCGGAGAAATTCAAAGAGGCGCGAGGCGCCGACTGTCCATTCTAAGTTCAAACCTGCTGCTGCAGCTGTGAAGTCGACGTTTCGACAGGAATGTGGTGAACCTCTACGCTTTTGTAATTGTAGTCATTAGCTGTGCGTGGCGATCCTCGTCCCATGCTTGCTACACACGGTTGGCATATAAAATCGCCTTGAATATAGAGCTAACGTTAGACAAAAAGCAAGGCAGAGGGATTCAAGGCCGCCACTATTATTGAATAAAAGTCAATTTTAAAACGGCTCGCAGAAATATAATCTCTAAACAGCAAAAAAAAAAAAACAATAAAGCTGCTAAAAGACAAATAAAGCACAGTTTGGATTCAGGTCCATCTTATAGGTGTCAGATATCTATTTAAACAAATAAGAATAACAAAAAAAAAGTACCTGCAGAGTAATAAAATCTCATACCAATACTGGATACTTCCCATGACAACAAAGAAAAACAAACATATTCAATTCAGCAAAAAAAAAATAATCGTACAAAAAAAAAAAAAAGAAATGTAACAAGAACGAAAAGAGCAAATTTGGCCTCAAATAGCGGGAACGTGAAGCAGCGACACTCCGACGCCGCGGGCGCGGTGCTGCTTCTGTACGAACAGCAGAAACAAGGCGAGTGGTGAGTCTGAGTGTGTGAACGCCGTGGGTGAAGAGGAGCCGAGGCGTCTCGACGTGGTCTCCGACGCAGCAGAGCGAGCGGAGTCCGGCCCAGTGTGTGTGGTTCAGCTCGGAGAGGTAGTGAGGCTCTCAAAGGCACAGCTTCGTTTGGGATCCTTGAAGAAAACACGACGCGTCCTCGTCCTCGTCCTCGTGTCGTTGTGCGACGGAACGAGAGGGACGCGAAATAACGAGTGTGAAAGGTGGAAAAAAAGAGAAGCATGATTGCAGAGCTCCTACACCTCCCAGCAGCCCCCCACAATAAAGAAACAAAAAACAAAAAAACTGTAGTTTCTCGATCAATATCCTAAGTCCTGATTAGAAACGGACACATTCCACTTGCGGCCCCCCCCACCCCCGCCACCCCATTTTTTAATTATTTTTTTTTGGTGGGTTCAGGCGTAGAACTCCTTGGTAGGTGCCTTCTGGTACTGCGTGTTGGTGAGCTTGGTGTCTCCCAGGTCGTAGCTGCCCTCGTCCTTCTTCTTCAGGCGGTAGGCCAGCAGCGTCAGCAGGAGGACGGCGCACAGGAAGCCCACCACTCCGCAGGCGATCACCGCTGAGGAGGAGGAGGAGGAGGAGGAAGAAGAAGAAGAAGAGGAGTAGAGCGAGGGTCAGTCGGTGAGAGCCTGCTAGCTAGCTGGCTAGCCGCTAAACGCTGCAAAGGTCAAAGGTCATCCTCACCTGCCAGGACCTCCTTCCGCTCCCACATGTTCTCCGACGTCACATCCTCACCAGTGGCTCTCCCTGCGCCGTACATCCTGCCCCGGCCGTCGCTGGCCACGATCTCGTTCTCCAGCTCGCCAGTCGGGAGGACGTCCTCGGCCTCCATGGTCGGCGCCACCGTCCCCATGTCCAGACTGTTGTTCTCCACCTCATCCACCTCATCCACCTCATCCACATTGCGTGGAGCAGTGCTGCTGGTCTGACTGGGACGCGTGGGCTCCTGTGTGAACCAGTCGGCAGTCGGTTCGACATTTGCACCCTGGAGGAAGACGCAGTCGCACACCGGTTATGGACTTTTCTTTGCAGGTGTAAACAAACAAGGTCTAAAAAAATTCACAGCCGCCTGGGAGACCATCGCTGTGTCCCAAATCACCCAGTGGCTCCCTCTACGGGCAGTTCTGTGTAGCCACTATACAGTGAATGATAAACTAGCTAGTTAACTTGTTAGCGCAATGCATGATGGGACATATTGCCGGGCGAGTGACCCTACTTTCAGTGATGCATTGTGGGATACATTGAGTGAGACTATAATAGTGAACGCCGACGTTCACTCAGGATTCGGATGCCAAGAGTAAATGGCGTAAGCCGCCTACACAGTGACCGTGTGGTGACAGTAGGGGGCGATGTAGGGCACAGCCCACGTGTGAAAAGAGGTTTTCTTCCTGTAAGACAGTGAAGCCAGCTGTACCTCCTCGGCCTCGCTGGCCCCGTCAGTGACTGCGTCTGGGCTCTTCAGGTCCTTCAGTGTGGTGGGACGCTGGCTGGGCGCCGCAGTGGCTGATGGGACAGTGGTCTGCTGCCGCGCTGCACCGTCAACGTCGCTGGACTGCGTGGTCCTGAAGAAGTCGGTCATCCTGATGACTTTCTCCTCCTGGACCATCCAGTCTGACAAAATCGATGAGAGATTTCACGTGTCAAGTTAACAATGCGAGTGTCATTTTTTTTCCTTCTCATTTTTCAATTCATTTGCCAGTTTCTGCGTTTTCAGACAGGCGGACGGAGTTGATACGAAACTCTGTGTATTTGTTTAAAGAAAAGGCGTATTAACAGGAAGGGCCTGAGCAGTGCGAGCCTGACTGGACGTTGAAGCAGTGAGGTTGATGACGCGCTGGATGAGTACTGTGGGCAGACAGGTGGGGCAACCGAGTTCCATCGGACATCTGCACACTTCCCTTATAAAACTTCACCTGCTTGACACCACATCACCTCAGGACAAACACCTGGCACTGTGTGTGTGTGTCTGTGTGTGTGTGCTTGTGTGTGTGTATGCACAAGCAGTTTGTCTCATACCTCTGCAATGAGTCATGGAAATTAAACAGACCGCAAACACCGTCGTCATAGGAAAAATATTTAACTGATAAATCACTGCAGTACGGAAGTGCGTTGCTGCCACACTAAAAAACACGTGATAGTTTCAAGAAATAACGTTATTATTAACGTTATTAAATAACATTAAAATAACATTATTTCGTGATGGTTTCACATTTTGACGTGATAATTTACATGCTATAACGCGAAACTATCACGTTACTTCGTAAGACTATCACGTTATTTTGTAAAGCTATCACGTTATTTTGTAAAGCTATCACGTTATTTTGTAAAGCTATCACGTTATTTTGCGAAAGTTGCACATTTTTACGTGATAATTTTCATATTACAGCGTGAAACTATCACATTCTTTTGTGAAATGTTCACGTTTTTAAACGATAATTTCGACGTTTGAATCCAAAGTAAACGAATCGAGGTATAAATAAGGCACGATGGCTCTTTGGCACAATTCAAATCAACGTCACTTAAAGCTTCACTGGATTGAGACACGGCAAGATCCTGAACTTAATGAGCAGGTTGATGTCATTAATATTAGCATGTGTACTTTAAGGGTGGATCTTGAGATGCATGGGGTTGTACACACGCTCGAAGTAGTATTGACGGTGGCGAATGCAGATTTTCAGCCATGGCGAAGCAGCAGGAGATCAATGGATAACATTCCAGTTCAGTTGGAGACGCATGAACAGACAGTCCAGTGCAGCGCCTGTGCTTGCCTCTTTTCATTTACGGGCGATTCGTTACATTTGTCTTGTGTTGCATGAGATTTAAGGTGCGCACAGGATGTGATGTGAGAGTCCAGTGCACAACAGCATCCCCGCGGTTGGGAGAGACGTAAACAGAAGCTCCCTTCCCTGTGCCACCATCACGCTATTGCGTGAAAGTTTTCCGTTTTAATGCGATCGTTTTTATGTGATAATGTCATGAAACTGTCACGTTTTTTCGTGACAATTGTAATAAAATGATCACGTTAAAACATGAAAGTTTCACGCAGTAACGCGGTAGTTCCACGTTTTAACGCAAAAATGATCACGTAAAAACGTGATACTGAGAACTACTTTTTCTTCCAGTGTGGCAGCAATGCACTTACATACTGAAAAGCACTGAAATTACGATTTAAAAGCTTCCTTATAGACCTTATAGATAGAACACAACTTTCCTCTGCAGGGAGGAGAACAAGAGGAGAGAAACAAGGCAAAGTTTCTTACTGTCGTCTCCAGATCCCGAGCCTGAACCGCCATCGTCGCCGTCTTCGTCGTCTACGGGGAAGTCGCCCGACGTCCTGCCCTCCAGGTACATGTCATCCAGGGGGGTGGTGGGGACCTGGAAGAGGGAGCGAGAGAGGGAGAGAGAGGGTTACAAATACGAATCATCACCATTCAGCAGACACCAACATCCATCTTCTCCTCCTCCATTTATATACATATAAATCTATATGTATACATATAAATATATATGTATATACACACACATATATATCATACTATGCCGTGGTGGTGATTTGTAACGCATTACAGAGAAGGAGGGATGAGCGTGTCAATAAGATTAGGACACACACACACACACACAGAAAAGAGGCCGACGGCGGCGGCGGCGGGATAGAGTGCGGGAGGCGAGAGGGGCTGAGCAGATGTTAGTAGCAGCGGGGCAGACCAAACACTGGCAGACGGGGATGAATATGGCCCATTGAGGCCGGAGGTATGTCTGGTATGTGCGCTATGCTTCCACTAACACAGGTGCTGAGAGGCGGAGGAAGGAGGGAGTGCCAAGGGCCGCAGACAGAGGGAGACGGAGGGGGACAGGGACTGCACTGTTGCACTGGGCCTCGCAAAAAGCACAAGAAAGGAAAAGAGGAAGCGGAAGAGCTGGTGGAAAACTTTTACAGCATTGACGCTTCAAGCTATTTTTTCCCACACCAAACTCAGTTCTCGGCTCCTCCCACAACAACACTCGGGGCTTCCTGCTAAATCCCGATGTCTCGTTGGACCGTCGACACGTTTGGCAGGGAGCACAAAACAAGGCAGCTGCAGGAGCGGCTCAGTGGAGGGAGAGCTACGAGTGGCCCTTAGTGACATCACAAAGAGACCTTGCGGAAAGTGGAACGAGCGGCCCGGGATGAGCTTTTCTCATGCCTGGAGGGGTTACTAGAGGGCGAGCAACACCGACTGTACATTTGGGCTTCATCAAGGTATCAGAAGTAGTTGCTGTGTTGACATGTTGTCAGTTTAGGATGGGAGACAGATGAGCTTATGTGAAAGTGGTCGTATGTGTGTGTATGTATGTGTATATATATGTATATATGTATGTATATATATATATATATATATATATATATATATATATATATATATATATATATACACACATACACATACACATACACATACATACATACATACATATAAATATATAGATAAATGCTATATGAATAAGTATGTAGAAGGTCTAGGGTTAGGGTTAGGGTTCTTGAGCATATTTTTTCTTTTATGCAAAGGAATTGTTTAGAAGTTAGGAAGCTTTGTCAAATTTGCATATTTGAAATAGAATAATTGAAAAAATAAAATAAAAATAAATTTAGTTGAAACGTACTGTGTGATGGCCACTACTATGACTGAGATGCCTCTGAAAAACAGAATCTGACCAAAAAAAAACTAAAAAAAAAACAGCTAACAAATTATTTATTTTTCCGAAAACTCAACACAATTCAAACCCTGCATGCGGGTTGTTTTTTGTTTTTTACTGAAGATTAAAAAAACAAAAAAACAAGAGCATTATTCTTTCTGAGGCATCTGATTCTCATTTTATCCAAGATGTGAGGAGGGGAAAACACACCAAGATGAAAACCAGATGTTTGCGTTCACAACGTGTTGAAATGGGCCAAAGGGACGAGCATCAATATCCATTTTCAGAAGACGGCCGGCTCTCGTGAGCACAGCAGTGACCCAGACAGCAGGCTGCGTTCTTGCCGTCTTCCACTGGGGGTGATTGGAAAAACAGATGCTGCACTTGTCAAAACCCAGAGTGGCCCAGACCCTCACACAGCCCTGGGCACAGATCCCTGGAAGTTCTCCCAATCGCTGGCCGCCTAAACCAGCTCATGTGTGCGGAGTGAGTTTCAAGCTGGCGCTGTCCTGCATCTCCAGTCAAACTCAAGTCTGCTTTCTGAGGCAGATCTGGAAATCAGTGTGTGAGGAGAGAGCAGCACACACCATTTACATGCTAGGAGGAGCTGGACGACCATTTAAGGCCAGTCGCTCACGGCACCGCTGAGGAGTTGCACTTCCGCTTACATGTGCAAGGTCGCCTCCAAAACCAACTAAGAACAAAGAGTTCTCAGCATCAAGAAAGTAGAGAAATTATTTTTCTCTGTCGTTCAAGTTGTGTTTCGTTGTGTGTTTTTTTTGCAGCTGTAGTGCTTATGGCCTCGGATGTGCAAACCTTACATCCACTTCTAGAAACACTGCCGCGCTTTGATTTAGTGCTAAACTTGGACAAACTGAGATTTTATAGAACCATCTGACGAGCTAGCAACCTCGATGACCCATTGAAATGACATTGATGAGATTTAATATGTATATGGTTGAGATAGCATTTTGGTTCAAAACGCATATAGGTCTTGACTGAGTAACTGAGAAGATAAGCATCTATGGGAACATACACACTGTATGTCCACATATATGCTCATATAGACACAGACGGTATGCAGCCATCTGGTGTGCCTGTGAAGTGAAGACAGTTTTCTGGACGCAGCGAGACCACGGTGATGACACGGCGCTGATGTTCGACCGGCTGTGTTAACACAATATTAAATCTTGTATGATCAACCAAGACACATTTCTTGTGCCTGCCAGGTTTTTAATTATTGAAATAAAATATTTCCCAAGTGAGGTTCAAGAAGGAGAGAGAGAGGGAGGGAGAGAGAGACAGACAGACAGAGATAGAGGGAGAAAGAGAGAGAGAACGAGGGTGAGGTCGGACCGACATCGAGGTTGTGTAACAGTCGTGAGTCGACCAATAAGCTGTCAGCACCACCTCCACAGCAGCACACACACACAATGTTACGTTCAAGGGTGTGTGTGTGTGTGTGTGTGTGTGTGTTTGACCAAGGCTGTGACTCCACTCGTAAAACATCTGACCCCCTAACGGTAAATGGAGCCGCGCAGCCAACAGTTATTGTCTCCGGAGGGGATGGACAGGGGAAGTCACATAGTGTAGCATCGGCAAACTGTGGCCAGTTCAAACGTTTTAATCCGGCCCGCTGAACTACAACAAATGATATCAATAGTCAGTAAGACATACAGTAAAATAGCCGTATGTCATCAATTTTCTTTCAGTGAAATACCATGGGGCTTCAAAGACACTGACTTTGTTGTAGCTTTGCTTTAGTCCATTTTTTTAAATGCACGTTTTCTACATTTCCCATGGTATATCTTTTCTCCAATGAGGTGGGTCACCAATACACTCCATCCATCTGCTCCTGCTCTCCCCATCCATCACATTTTAGACCCCATTGTGGTCCACCAGTCACAATAGGGAAGGATGGCCCATCCCTGGTCTCGCATACAGAATAAAAACAAGCCACCTCAGCTAAGCAAACACTTCACACATTGGCCAAAGACTTCTGAAGACCTTTTGACAAAAACATCCCCCCACGCCCTCCCCGCCCCCCCAACAACAACAGCACCACCGTCTGTGCAGCCTTTTATATCCACAACATCTGACGCAATTCCAACCTTCTGGTCCTGATTGGAAAGCCTAGAATTGTTGTGTTCAAGATGTTTGAAATGTTCAAACATCTTGAACATTTCAAACGAGTCGACCACGGGATGGGCAAAGACGCCTCGATGATGCGCTGCTTCCATCAAAGTCCCGCACGTTACGGAAAAACGCTCCGTGTCTGGATGTGTTCGGTCTTGTCTGGTTGCGGTGAGCCGTGTGACTAACGGCGGAACTCTGTTAACAAAGAGGCGATGACGCGTCGGGCCATCGAGCGTCACACAGCCGCCGCAGGTCGCGACCTCCGATCTTCCTCATTCGCCGATGAGGTTTTCAAATGTTTCCTCCCCCCGACTGGATGTTCCTCTCCTGACTCGTGGTCTGGCGTCACTCTAAAAATGAATAACTGACACGAGCCGCGCCGGTGAAAACCCCGTCCCCGGGCCTGTTCTGGTGGAGGGGGGAGGTTCCCTACCTGTCTGGACTGGCCCGGCAGGACTCACCGTGAGTCATCCATCCCAAAAATGACACCACTAAGCGGCAGCTCGCAGCGAGTCACGGGCGGCGGGACGCTTTCGACACAACCCTTTGGGAAGTGAGCGTCGGTGGCCGCGGCAGGACGACCAAACCCCTGGTTGTACAACCACCGCGCACTGAGGGAAGAGAAGGGCTGCAATTGGCCAGAACGTCTCACGCCCAGCAATTTGCAGCGGCGGAATCCATGCATTAGTGGCATCAAGTAAAGAGGGGGAAACAAAAAAAAGTGCCGAGCACAAAATGACCTCAGCTCATGGCACACAAGCAAGGTTTTTTTTTTTCTTCCCTCCTCCAAAGTGCTTCTTTCCAGGAAGTATTTGTGTTACAACAGCGTTTGCGTCCTGGGCTTTTGACAAAAAATAAATAAATACTAACAATCCCCGCAGTTTTTGCTCAGAGGGCACTCTCTAGGAGGTCTCTGTTCCTTTTTTCATGGTGTATATACTTCATAAATCAATAGTACCACGCAGGTCTGGGGGAGGTGGCAAAGCTCCATGGTCACAAATTTGGGAATTTCACAGTCAATAAATCACACAACGGGGATGTTTCCAAGCAAGCCTGTGATGATTGACAGAGCTCTGCTTGAGCCTGTCACTTCCAGGTGTTTTCCTGACACACACACACACACACACACACACACACACACACACACACACACACACACACACACACACACACACACGAGGAAATACTAAGAGGGAAGACAATTGTCTATTTTGTGAATTTGCCAAGTTAAGCAGAAGGAAGTCGTCCGCTGGGACTTTTTGTTGCCTCGGTGTCACATTCACGCAGATCCAGTTCCAGTTAAGGGTTTATGGTTAAAAGTCGAAGTCGTGATTCATAGTTGAGCTGCGCAGACTTTGACCGAGTGACTGAACTTGGAATCAACGGCCCGAATTGATTTGTGCCCTGAATAAAGTCGGTGTTAATCTGCTAAACTAAAATATTATAAAGATAATGGCCGTTTGGTTTGTGTAAATCACGTTTGTTTTTTTCCCCCTCTTCTTTTTGGAGTGGGGGTATAAGTCGTTTCTAGTAAAAAAAAAAAAAAAAAAAAAAAGAAAGAAAAAAAGAAAGAAAAAAAATGCTGAAGAAGATACAAAAGGTATTGAAACGTAAACACTAACGTTTAACGTATGTTTTAAACACGTTGCTAAAACATTTTTAGTGTTTTACACGAGACAAAAGGGAAGAAAAAAAAACAAAACACCAACCAGCGGCGGCTCTTTGTTTTCATGCGCTTTAAAAGCTCCCGAGGACAATTCTTCTTCACAAGACGTGAACCGAAACAACAACTCGAGCGTCTTTTGACTTAAAAACGTTGAATTATCGCCAGCGCCTCGACGGTTTACACGCTAGTAAAGTGAAAAGACACTCACTCACCTTCTCGGTGAGCACGGTGGCCACCAGACCGACGAGGAACAACAACCACAGATTCCTCATCCTGACCGCGGAGCGCAAACACACACACTTCTCAGCAAATACTCGTTCAAAAAAAAAAGTGAAAAGGTTCAACCGAAAACGTCCGTCCTCGAGCGGCAAAACTTTTCCGTTTAACTCTTGGTCACGTTCCGCTGTTGGTCGGTGGGTAAGTGGGTTCTCTCTTTCTCTCTGTTCTCTCGTGTCTGTCCGGGCCGCTGCTGGATGTGAACTGAACTGACGTGGGAAGTTCTTGTAGAAAACTTGTTTAGTCGGCCTCGGGCAGCGTGTCCCGGCCGTGACGTCATCACGTTCTGGGAAGAGGCCCGGCCAGCCAGCCGTAGCCCTGGGCCGTTTCAGCTCCTCAGCAAACCTCGGCGGTGGACAGAAAAGTGATTGAATCAGCGATGATTCACACAGGAGTTTCCCTGTGTTACTGAGTGTTGTAGTTACAAAGCCAGACAGCGGCAGGAATAGAAGGAGCCCCCGCTGTGTTGGCAATGCGCGGCATTTCATTCAGTTCAACAGTCCAATTCAATATACATTTTGGCATCGACATTAACCCTCAAATCCATTTAATGTGGTATTCAAATGTTCACCGTGTTGTGAGCATTACATGGTCGAAAAAAAATAAAACAATTCATGAGAATGTCACTTTAGAACGACTAATTTATTAGTCGTTATTTCTTACGTTCCGTCTCCCTCTAGCGCTCAAGAATGGCATCGCAGAAGTCGCTAATTGATTTAATTCAAGCTAGTTTTGACGTAGTGTGTGTAGTGCTTTATATCCACTCCAGCTCTGCTCATCATCAAGAAGAACTGACATCCGTCCCGGTTTCCCCCGAAATTGTTCACTTTTTTCACCACCTGTCCCGGGAAAAATAAAATCTCTCCCGGGACACAATTTGTCCCGTTTTTTGGGGGGAAATGACAAAACCTCATTTGAAAATAAAATACGTAAAATACGCGATTGTCCCATATTTGGCTACTAAAAAACCTGTCCCGTAATGAACTGATACGGGACGCACTTCACTTTGTCCCGTATATTTCGGGGACCGACTTGAGACACCCCCGAGATGTCCCGGACTTGAAACTCTAGGCTGCTGACATGCCATTTCAGACTAACAACATAGTTAATTGTGAAAAACTTCAAACAGTCCTGCCGCTGCATTCGTCCCGTTTGGAAAAGTTTAGCTTGTACCTTCCTTTCCTTCTTCCCACCAAAACGTAATATTAAATGTGTTCCGTCCCGTAGTTATTGTTTTAATGTAGTTACTCTAATTAGAAAACACACAAGACTTGTTAGATGTCCTGAAAGAGTTTTTTTTCCCTTTATGTTTTTGTCATATCAATAGTTTAAGGCAACCAGGAAATGATCAAAATCAAACAGCTCTCACATTTGAATGCTGCAAGCTCTGTAACGGTTTGTTAAAAGAGGCTAAAACTGCATGTGGGTTCTTAACATGGTAGGCCAACTGTTCCCTGTATCTTTGTCTCAGCGTCCACTCACCCACATAAAAATTCAACCACTCACAACCATCATTAAAGAAGAAATAATAACTCTGTGGTTTAGCTACATATGTCATTATACAACACAATTAGACATGAACACTTCTAATGTCTTTGGATTAGATCATCACAAAAATAAAACGGGTCAAAGAAGCACATGGTGAGTTTGCTGACACACGTAAAGTCTCAAACTCAGCTGTTGGCACAGTGAGCGACACAACCGTTGTTGCGCTATTAAATAAAAGGCTCAAGGGAGAAACTAGATTCCTGGGGGTTTTCGGTGCTGAGATGTTTGTCAGTGAAGGTGGAGAGTCTGTAGGAGTCTTGGCCAATAAACAGGGTGGCGGCAGATCGTCAGCTGACTCTTGGCTTCATGTCTGATGCTTTGAGATTTCTCTTCCACACTGGAGGGATCTGCATCACACACAGGAGGAATTACACTTATGATTTGATGTGGGGGAAAAAGAAAAGTTTCAGGGAAAAAAATGTGGTTATCATAAGAAGAATGATAAAGCAGATGGCATGGTAATAATAACAACAAATACATAGGAGGGTTCATATTTTGACTTAGACTTACTATTGAGGGCTCTAAATGTCGTCCCAGAAACGACAGCAGCCGTCTCCACAACAGCCCGCTGCCCAATAACATGAATCCGGTTACCAGCCAGAAAACCCGAGGGTCCTGCGGAGAAAGAAAAAAATATATGGCACATCAGTATAAAGGCAGAGTGTGAAAAAGAAGCAATTCCAACTTTTCACTAGGTTCCTATGTATTTATTTATTTTTGACTATATAATTCTCACAACACTAAAATGAAACGCAAAGCCCTGATTAATGAATTGTGACTTCACCTCCTCCATGGACGATTCCAAATTCATCCCAAAGGCCACTCCAATCAGACTGAACAAGGTGAGAGAGAAGGAGCCCATGGTCAGCTGCAGGCCCAGACGCATCATCACGTTTCGATGGCTGGAATCACAAGGTTGTTGCATGGAAACCTTAGATTTGCAAAAGGCTTTGGAATGGTCTATGAAAAGGTTTACAACACATCTTAAAACAAATGTTTTGCGTTTTGAAAGAAACGCAAAAGATGAGCAATCATCCACAGAAAAC
>NW_027466113.1:3420000-3472500 GCF_046127955.1 Nelusetta ayraudi
TGCACCCCGGCCTCGGTCACAGCCGCTCCCTTTCCACGTCAGCTCACCGCCGGCCGGAGTCAACCTCGCATTCGGCAACAGCTTGGGATCAAACACGCTGCATGTGGAGGCCAGCAGATTCCAGAGAGAAATATCCTTGTCCAACGCAAAGTTTACCGTTTGAGTTAAAAATGGGTAAAATAACATATTTCTGCCCCTGCAGGTGAGCGTTGAGGCTGACCAGTGTCACCCCGCAGTTCACAACTCCACACAGCTGCAGAACAGGACTGGACCGTGGTCCGTCCATATCACGGCCTTCGGCTCTTCACAGAGTGTGAAGTTAGAGATCAGTGTGGACTGTGAGTCATAGAACTTTATTAATCCCAAATTGGGAAACAACACCGTTGCAGCGCTAAAAACGAAAAAACAAACTATAGAGCAATCACAAGAAAGAGTCTCAGTGAATTAAAATAGAACAAACAAACAAACAAGAGCAGCTGTGCAAAAGGCAGTCAAATGAGCAGAGGCAGGAACAAGAAAGGTTTTAGAAACCATGAGTGCAATATTTGCCACTGAGTGCAGAAAAGACCAGAATATTATCTGTCACACAGTAGGGATGAGTTGTAGAGGGTGACGGCTCTTGGCAGGAAGGATTTCCTGAAGCGTTCGTTCAGACACCGAAGCAGTTTCAGTACCACCAGGTTACAGTGACAACGCACCAAAACAGCATAGTAGGAGAAAATACCACACAACGCATAAAACTTGGACACTGAATCATGAAGTGACAATTCTGTTGATGAAATGAGTGTCACGACGACACCACTGATGCTCGTGTTTTATTTTACGGGGTCAAAGCTCTCCTACTCCCCCCTCAGGTGAGTGTGACTGCACCAAGCACAAACAGGACGACAGCCCCGAGTGCAACGGCCGAGGAACCCTCCAGTGCGGCATGTGCAGGTGCCGCGCTCCTTATGTTGGGAGACGGTGCGAGACGGACATGGAACCCGCTCTGCCTAATGACAGATGGTGTCACTCTCACCCAGACGGCCCTGCGTGCAGCAATAATGGGACGTGTGTAGATGGCGTTTGTGAGTGCCGGGTGAGGGAAATCCCGGAGGAACGATTTTCCGGGCAATACTGCGAGTGCTCCAACTTTCTCTGCCCCAGATATGGCAACAGGTAAATCAGAAATACTTTTATTTATCCTGAGGGAAATTCTTTTCGTAACAGGGTTCCAGTCAACTTGAGAAATGTACATAAAATATAGAAAGAAGCATGCAATTAACTAAGTAAAATAATAAAAACAATAGAAAATTAAGTAACTGACAGAAAAATTGGCATAGTCCCAAGTGCAAATTTAACAGTTAAAATAAAATAAAATCATTTTAACTGTTTAAGTCCATCTTGTTTTTCACAAACTACTGCGTGCTGACACCATGAGGTTTCCTCTCTGGCAGACTCTGCGGTGGTCACGGGCAGTGTTTGTGCGATCGGTGCGTATGCGACGAGGACTGGGTGGGAGAGGACTGCAGCTGCTACCAGGGAACTGAAAACTGCATGGCCAAAAACCAGCAATTGTGTAACGGCAGAGGGACTTGCAAGTGCGGAACGTGCATCTGTCACGACACGCGCTACTTTGGCCCCACCTGTGAGATATGGGGCATATCCACAGGCGTCTGTCCAAAAAAAGCAGAATGTGTAGAGTGCCTGGCATTTGGGACTGGACTGGAGAAGGCAGTGTAAGGAGCACTGAGGCACCAAAAAATCCCTAATTCTTCCACGGCAACTCATTGCCATATTGAACTGATCTGTCCTGTACCTCTCCACCAGGTGTGAGGAACAGTGTTCTGATCTCCAGGTCACCATGGTGGACTCCCAAGAGGAATTGACAGGAAGACACTGCAAAATGATGGACCACAGTCACCGTTGCTTCATGTACTACTCCTTCCCCGAGATGGCCAATTCAAACAATGTGACGATATGGCGAAACAGAGAATGCAGCCCATACTGAGTCCAAGAGTTCAAATCAGCCTTGTGTGCTGGTGTTTTTTTGTATTTTGTTCTTTTTAAATCCTTACACTATTCTAATCTATTCAGTTACTGCAATAAAAAAAAAGGAAAATAAAGTAGTTAGGCATGTCCCAATCGCATTTTTTGGGTCCCGTTCCTATCCCGATTTTTTTCATGATGAGTAATTGCAGATCCTTCTTATCTTGAATAAACTGAATCTATTGCATTCAGACTTTTCTCTTGGTGCATTGCAAAATAAATTTGATTGTTTGCTTCAATGATCAATCCACGCTTTGCTTTTCCTCACCGTTTTGTTCATTTTAAAAATTGAAGAACTCAGTGAGCATACTATATAAAACATATCAATGATATAATTAGCATATAAACAAAGTAATCACATTCATTTTCAAAGTGCATTCAGAGCTTGGTGTTGACTTGACTCTTTGCTCAGTAAATAAAATGTAGGCTTTCTCTAGTTGGAGTGCGTGCGCAACTCGACCAAGGCCTGGCACCCCAATGTTATCCTTTTTCATGTTAGGCGCATTATCGCGCAATATTACGCGGACTAGCTGTTCCTCAAGCCCCCACTCCTGCAAAACTGATTGCCTGGCGCACGTCATCAGCCGTGTGTGCACCGCGTAATTCGTTAGCTACGACTATTGCTGCTTAACTAGCGAGCAGCGCCTGCTGCTTCAAACTAGCTTTTGATTCTGTAGCAGCGCTGTATTCCTTATATTCTGCTTCGTGTTTCTTGAGATGCCGAATTAAATTAGTGGCGTTACAGGAAGCTCTGTTGCTGCCACCACGTTAAACCATTAGCTTGCAGACTTTGTATTCTGCTGCGGGTCTGCATTCGTCTTCCAATTCGTAGAATCGCCACACGGCCGACGTAGTTGTGTTGTTTACAAGTGTGGAGACGTGCAGCCGGGCGGCAACCTTCGATCTCGATATCTCAGTGATGACCAGTAGAGGGCAGAAATTACAGACGGATTGGGGATTTTGAACGCAGATCGACGATCAAACAAAATATGCTAAATAGGCATGCCTATCCGATTCAAAGATCCAAAAGATCGGAACTTCCCTTAAAAATAGCAAATTAATATTAAACACTATATGATAATTCCACATTAAGCGCTGCCCATCACTTTATATCATCAGCTTACTTCTCACAATTCTGAACATCTTTATAAAAGCAAAAAAGTAGCCCCGTAGAGCAGTTGGATTCGGGCTCGGGGGTTACCATGTTTTCTGATCAATGACACAAGTGAAGAACAGTGTCACTCACAATAAGTAAGTAGCATACCTCCATCCGTATGATAATGCAGTTGTTTCTTGAGCTGAGGCTGGTGCTGTGCTGAAAGCGAAGGTCTCGGGCCTGCAGACCCAACTCCTGGTAAAGCTCCGTTTTCTTCTTCTCTGTGGAAGAAATCATTTGTAAAACATAAAACAAGTGTATTTTTTGTTTTGTTTTTAAAATGCAGCAAACATAAGGCTAATTGCAAACTGTGGTTTATTTTGCAACCCTTACCAAATGTCATCACATTTCCCTCCTGGTCAAACTTCATCTAAGAAAGAAAAGCAACAATAGACTGAATATCACCTTCTGTTTAACAACGATTAAAAAGCTGATAAAAATAGAACCTGTTTTTCAATTTGAACCAATGCAAATGTATTTTTTTATTTTTTGTACTTTCATGCCTTAAACGATGACGGCGCGATTCTTACCACAACAAAAGCTGGAGGCACGATGGAAACAGAGGTGTCTGTCACTCTGCAGCGGATGGCGGACACTGTTGAGAGAGAAAACCAAACCTGAAAAAGGATGGAGGAACTCTTTTTTTTTCCTGTTTTTTTGCAGCATGAGGATGCACAATGTTTTTTTCTTGGCCGCACTGTGACGATAATGCTGGAAGGTATCGCATAACTAGTTTCCCATAACGGAAGAGTGATAGGAAAAGAGCAAACAGCAGGTGACTGAACCGTGGGCGTCTGAGGCATACTTACTGTTTACTGACAAACACACTGAGTGACATATTTATCTTTTTTATTGTTACTGCTTAACACAGCAGAATTACAAGTTCCTTGGCAAGGAAAAGTGTAAATTTTCCCCCTTTAGATTTAAAGAGAAGCAGAAGGGAGGGGACGACACACACAAGTGGCACTTTTTGCATACATTTTCATGTAAAAAAATTAAACTTCATGTCATAAAGATTGACAGCAGGTTCATTTAGTCCCTTTTGTGGTTGGTCTTGCAAATATCCCACCATGACCAATGCTATTGGTGTAATTCCACATCCCAAATGTTAGTTTCAAAAAGCCATTATTATTTTTTTATTATTTTTTTTTTACCACGCGATGCCGCAATTCCTCCAAGCAGGTTCCCATTTCTCATTACAGCAGGATGGTATCTTCTCGGCTGACACCTCCACACACATGAGGTCCGACTGAAGAGTGCTGCTGGAGGAACGCTGCCGTAGCTCTTACAGTGCAAACTAAGGTTGACATTTCCACATGGCAGTTTGAGTCTGGATGTTCTAGTCCGGTCTATTCCGACAGAAAACGGGCTGACTAGTGAAAAGGGGCGCTTGGAAGTAGAATTCCCAAAGAGAGGCAGCAGCACCCGGTGGAGTTTCCTCTCCACACCACCGCAAAACACAGCCGTGGCACAGATGGACATGCCGACACTAGACGTTGCCTTCACGACAAAATCAAGCTACAACAGCACGAAATTGAGGCGCTGATGAGGACGGCGAAACTTTGCCTCCATGACAGGGGAAGAGAGATCCAGGTGTGAGAACAAGGGCATTTAAAAACCACGTCCGTTTGCTGGAAGCGTCGTCACCGGTCGGCACCAAGACGCAGAGTAGGAAGAACAGCCAGGACGACCACGACAGACCGGGTGACAGAAACCCAGTGGTAGTTGGTAGTTCTGAAGCGTGTCACTTGAGTAACTTCCGGTGAGCCGCTATGGGAGCTGTGCGGCTGTTATGCTAGCACCAGTTAGCATCACCGGGTCTTCTTAGGGCTTCTTCGCGGCTTAAAATGTGACAGCAGTGAAAACCCGCTGAGGACGCGTCGTTAAATCCAGAACAGCTGCCGAAACTCCACGCCACTGGTTCTGACACGGTGAAAATGTTGCTGCTGTTGTTCCTCCGGTTAGCAAAGGACAGAGGCAGCAGCAGAGCAGAAGCACCGTTTCGGACCACAATGCACCGCGGCCGCGTACCCAACTACCAAAGATCGTCACAGACACACAGAGCCTTTCTGTTCACTTTGTTCACTTTGATTGCGAAACATTTCGATATCCCCCCCCAACTGGGATAATGAGTCAGGAGATTTAACCACATGGTTTGAAGTTCATCTGGGCAGCAAACCAAACGTATGTATGGTGTCCTTAATTATAATACTACTAATAATACATTATTAAAATAATACAACACGAACGTGTGCGTATGTATTGTTTTTGTTTTTTTGTTTTTTATTATTTGTAGATGTAATAGGAAGAAAAATAACACAAAACCACCAAACAAAACCCACACAAAAAAAAAAAAAAAAAAAAAAAAAAAAAAGCTTCTGCGCATGCGCTTGGGCAGACATCAGCTTCACCCTCTGGATGCAGACAGACAACCGGAAGGATGCTGTGGCGGGTGTGGATCTTGTGTTGATATCGGGCCTAAACATTCTGGTCCCTCCAACGAGCCCCGCGGCCGTTCTGAGGTTGTTCCGTCGATGACCTGATTCAAACAGCCGCCATGCTGGCATCGTGTTGCTCTAAGCCCGCCGACAGCGGCTCCAAACGGAGCTCCGTCGCCAAGCTGCTGCTCGGTGTCTTCGTGGTCTACATGCTTCACACGGCGTGGCTGCTGTACGGCTTCCTCAACACCAAACCCTGCGACGGAGGCAGAGGAGAGCACTGCATCTCCTCCTACCTGACGGCCAGACCCAGACTGCAGGTAGGACCAAGTTTCTGATGGGATTGTCCCTGTGCAGTAGATCAGGTATGGGCAAACTACGGCCCGGGAGCCATATGCGGCCCGTTAAGCTTTTTAATCCGGTCTGCCGGACTTGAAGAAATTATAATAATATTAAATAAGTCGTAAAATAGCTGTATTTCATCCATTTTTCAAGGTTTTAAGAGTCATTTTGATAAAAGAGCTGATCATGTCAACTGATTTTCAGTTGACATATGAAAGCACATGTTTTCTACATATCCCACGATATATTCTTTTCTCCTGTGAGGTGGGTCACCGAAACACTCCATCCATCTGCTCCTGCTCCTGCTCTGGCGCCTCTGTCAAATTTTAGAACCCAATGTGGCCCACCAGTCAAAAAGTTTGCCGTCCTCTGTAATTCAGAGTTGTAGGCTACTTTGGTTTGATAACTGGGACCAAAGCGTTTTGTTTTCTCATCATCATTTGCTTTTGTGTGTGTGCGTGTCACACTCATATATTCTTCCAGTTAAGTGTCTTCACCTGCCTAGTGCCAGACGACAGCTCGCTCAGCCTGGTGGTAAAAATAGACCCATTTGACCCCCATTCTACATTTGAGAGGTGGGTGGTGGTGACACGTGTCGACATCTTTCAGAGCTCCCGTTCTCGTTATGACGCGTTGTCGCTGGCCGGCTGTGTCACCTTCCACCTCCCTCTGGCTCTCTCCAGGCAGACCAATGTCACTCTGCCACAGGAGACGAGGGACAACGGCTCCCTGTACGCGGTCGTGTACGTCCACCGAGCCGGCGTCTCGCCCCTGGAGGACAACCGAGAGGTTCACTACGCGGCTCAGCTCACCACCTACACCACCCCCGTCAGCGCTGGCCGGCAGGGGGGCGCTGCCGTGCACAAGGTGTGATGTCACATGCAGCGTGTCAATCATCCAGCAGTGCCAATCAGCGCAAGGCTGATGACCAGCTTTTTCTTCTTTTTTTTTCTTTAGGTGTTTACCAAAATCCTCCGCTCATGATAATTTTCTTGTGGTTCCAGCAGAAGGCGAGAGATCGAGCAGTGAAATCGGTGTCCCATTGGAAGCCTCATCTGTCAATCACCGTCATGTCGGAGGATTTCACCTTCAGCAAGGCGGGCCTTCCCAACGATGTGCGGCGCTACATGCGAGTGTAGGTCCTCTCTGCTCCCCACCACGGTTACGAATTCTAGTTTCCTGTATTTATTAATGCTTGAAGTTGTAAATGTTGAATTGTTTTCATGCTATAACAGGGAATATGTCGCAATATTGATGACAGAATGTTATGGATATTACAACAATTGGACGAAAACGTAGTCAAGTGTAGTCCGCCTCCCATTTCTTACTGCATTGAAATTGCTCTGCTTTTAAGGAAGAGTAAATACAAGAATAAGAAATGAGATGGGTGGAAAAAAAGGGAGGACTGCGATGAAGGTGTGTGTGTGTGTGTGTGTGTGTGTGTGTGTGTGTGTGTGTGTGTGTTCTCCACCTCCCAGCTCAAACAACGGCCATCACATGATCTACCTTCCTCTGCTGCTGGTGGACGAGCTCAGCTTCAGAACCAGAGACCTCATGGTAGGGCGGTTTGACACGCAAAAATAATAAGGATGAAAAAGTTTTTTTGGGTGGGAGGTAGAACTTTTAATGTCTTGTAACGTCCGTCGATGTGATGACAGGAGATCAGAGGCCGCACCGCCCAGCTGCCCTTGACTGTGTCCTACAAGGGAACGGGCCTGAGGAGGTTCCGCTTCTGGGTGCACCTGCACGACGTGGTGTTTTCCCTGCGGCAGTTTGGTGAGCAGATAAAAGTGGCGCATCATCCACAAAAATAAAAAGGGATGTGGGTCCAATCATCTGAATCCAATGTGGTTGCTCGCTGTCTAGGGTTCACAGAGGAGTTCATCGATGAGATGAAAGAGACGCTGGCCGGCTCCAACCTTCACCTGCTGGTGTTGACGGCGCTGGTCACAGCTGTGCAGGTCAGAGTCACACATCCGTTGCACAAAGTTGAAGTTAAAGGTGTTTTACATTTTAGCCCCACTGTGCGTTTGAATTTGACACCCCTGCTCTAAGGGGACTTAAGTGAAAGGGCCTGCAATCTAACATGTAACCACTTGATGTCGCTGTTTCTTCTTAAAAATCTCCAAATATTACACACTGGACCTTTAAAGCAGTGGTTCTCAAACTTCTCTGTCATGCCCCACCTTGGAGGAAGAAAATTCCTAGAAGCCCCAAATTTGAAGTGGCTGTGTCTTGAGGGATCCCAATGAACCTGCAAGTGGTCCCATGTCTCTAGGACAAAGTTCACTTTTGAGCCCATAGACTTGCATGGCATTAGGGTTAGCGATAAGGCTGGAATTAGGGTTAGGGTTAGGGTTAGCTGAAATTAGGGTTAGGGTTTCAGGGTTCCTCATGTGTTAGAAGCCCCAAATTTGACGTGGCTGTGTCTTGAGGGATCCCGATGAACCTGCAAGTGGCCCCATGTCTCTAGGACAAAGTTCACTTTTGACCTCATAGACTTGCATGGCATTAGGGTTAGCGATAAGGCTGGAATTAGGGTTAGGGTTAGGGTTAGCTGAAATTAGGGTTAGGGTTTCAGGGTTCCTCATGGGCTAGAAGCCCCAAATTTGACGTGGCTGTGTCTTGAGGGATCCCAATGAACCTGCAAGTGGCCCCATGTCTCTAGGACAAAGTTGACTTTTGACCCCATAGACTTGCATGGCATTAGGGTTAGCGATAAGGCTGGAATTAGGGTTAGGGTTAGGGTTAACTGAAATTAGGGTTAGGGTTTCAGGGTTCCTCATGGGCTAGAAGCCCCAAATTTGACGTGGCTGTGTCTTGAGGGATCCCGATGAACCTGCAAGTGGTCCCATGTCTCTAGGACAAAGTTGACTTTTGAGCCCATAGACTTGCATGGCATTAGGGTTAGCGATAAGGCTGGAATTAGGGTTAGGGTTAGGGTTAGCTGAAATTAGGGTTAGGGTTTCAGGGTTCCTCATGTGTTAGAAGCCCCAAATTTGACGTGGCTGTGTCTTGAGGGATCCAGATGAACCTGCAAGTGGCCCCATGTCTCTAGGACAAAGCTCACTTTTGACCTCTTAGACTTGCATGGCATTAGGGTTAGTGATATGGCTGGAATTAGGGTTAGGGTTACGGTTAACTGAAATTAGGGTTAGGGTTTCAGGGTTCCTCATGGGCTAGAAGCCCCAAATTTGACGTGGCTGTGTCTTGAGGGATCCCGATGAACCTGCAAGTGGTCCCATGTCTCTAGGACAAAGTTCACTTTTGAGCCCATAGACTTGCATGGCATTAGGGTTAGCGATAAGGCTGGAATTAGGGTTAGGGTTAGGGTTAGCTGAAATTAGGGTTAGGGTTTCAGGGTTCCTCATGGGCTAGAAGCCCCAAATTTGACGTGGCTGTGTCTTGAGGGATCCCAATGAACCTGCAAGTGGTCCCATGTCTCTAGGACAAAGTTCACTTTTGACCCCATAGACTTGCATGGCATTAGAGTTAGCGATAAGGCTGGAATTAGGGTTAGGGTTAGGGTTAGCTGAAATTAGGGTTAGGGTTTCAGGGTTCCTCATGGGCTAGTAGCCCCAAATTTGACGTGGCTGTGTCTTGAGGGATCCCGATGAACCTGCAAGTGGCCCCATGTCTCTAGGACAAAGTTGACTTTTGACCTCTTAGACTTGCATGGCATTAGGGTTAGCGATAAGGCTGGAATTAGGGTTAGGGTTAGGGTTAGTTGAAATTAGGGTTAGGGTTTCAGGGTTCCTCATGTGCTAGAAGCCCCAAATTTGACGTGGCTGTGTCTTGAGGGATCCCAATGAACCTGCAAGTGGTCCCATGTCTCTAGGACAAAGTTCACTTTTGAGCCCATAGACTTGCATGGCATTAGGGTTAGCGATAAGGCTGGAATTAGGGTTAGGGTTACGGTTAACTGAAATTAGGGTTAGGGTTTCAGGGTTCCTCATGGGCTAGAAGCCCCAAATTTGACGTGGCTGTGTCTTGAGGGATCCCGATGAACCTGCAAGTCGCCCCATGTCTCTAGGACAAAGTTGACTTTTGACCTCATAGACTTGCATGGCATTAGGGTTAGCGATAAGGCTGGAATTAGGGTTAGGGTTAGGGTTAGCTGAAATTAGGGTTAGGGTTTCAGGGTTCCTCATGGGCTAGAAGCCCCAAATTTGACGTGGCTGTGTCTTGAGGGATCCCAATGAACCTGCAAGTGGTCCCATGTCTCTAGGACAAAGTTCACTTTTGAGCCCATAGACTTGCATGGCATTAGGGTTAGCGATAAGGCTGGAATTAGGGTTAGGGTTAGGGTTAGCTGAAATTAGGGTTAGGGTTTCAGGGTTCCTCATGGGCTAGAAGCCCCAAATTTGACGTGGCTGTGTCTTGAGGGATCCCGATGAACCTGCAAGTCGCCCCATGTCTCTAGGACAAAGTTGACTTTTGAGCCCATAGACTTGCATGGCATTAGGGTTAGCGATAAGGCTGGAATTAGGGTTAGGGTTAGGGTTAGCTGAAATTAGGGTTAGGGTTTCAGGGTTCCTCATGGGCTAGAAGCCCCAAATTTTACGTGGCTGTGTCTTGAGGGATCCCAATGAACCTGCAAGTGGTCCCATGTCTCTAGGACAAAGTTCACTTTTGAGCCCATAGACTTGCATGGCATTAGGGTTAGCGATAAGGCTGGAATTAGGGTTAGGGTTAGGGTTAGCTGAAATTAGGGTTAGGGTTTCAGGGTTCCTCATGGGCTAGAAGCCCCAAATTTGACGTGGCTGTGTCTTGAGGGATCCCGATGAACCTGCAAGTGGCCCCATGTCTCTAGGACAAAGTTGAATTTTGACCCCATAGACTTGAATGGCATTAGGGTTAGCGATAAGGCTGGAATTAGGGTTAGGGTTAGGGTTAGCTGAAATTAGGGTTAGGGTTTCAGGGTACCTCACGTGTTAGAAGCCCCAAATTTGACGTGGCTGTGTCTTGAGGGATCCCGATGAACCTGCAAGTGGCCCCATGTCTCTAGGACAAAGTTGACTTTTGACCTCATAGACTTGCATGGCATTAGGGTTAGCGATAAGGCTGGAATTAGGGTTAGGGTTAGGTTTAACTGAAATTAGGGTTAGGGTTTCAGGGTTCCTCATGGGCTGGAAGCCCCAAATTTGAAGTGGCTGTGTCTTGAGGGATCCCAATGAACCTGCAAGTGGTCCCATGTCTCTAGGACAAACTTTTGAGCCCATAGACTTGCATGGCATTAGGGTTAGCGATTAGGCTGGAATTAGGGTTAGGGTTAGGGTTAGCTGAAATTAGGGTTAGGGTTTCGGGGTTCCTCATGGGCTAGAAGCCCCAAATTTGACGTGGCTGTGTCTTGAGGGATCCCGATGAACCTGCAAGTGGCCCCATGTCTCTACCACAAAGTTGACTTTTTACCCCATAGACTTGCATGGCATTAGGGTTAGCGACAACCTACTGAACACTTTTGGTTAATTGTTCTGCTGTGGAAAAAGTTCCGACGTGAAAACATTAGTTCCCCCGTCTCCCTCCCGCCCGGTGTTTCGCGCCCCCCCCCAGACGTGACTGTGCGCCCCCCACTTTGAGAAACACTGCTTTAAAGTAGGAATGACTGCTGTTAAAAATCAAAGAAAGAGCAGAAATAGAACAAGGCAGCAGGGTGTCGTTGTGGATGTTGCTGGCACCTCACAGTGAGAACGTCACTGCTGCTCCAGCTTCCTCACACAGTCCAAAGTCATGCACGTGAAGCCTCTTCTTTTTTTTCAAATTGGTTTCCACTCTTCTGCAGCTCATCTGCGAACTCTTGGCTCTGAAAAACGACGTCTGCTCCTGGTTGAAGAAGAGGAGCATGGTGGGAGTGTCCCGGAAGTCTGGTGAGAATCTCACCCACTGCTGAGCTCAGAGCTCTGTGGACCATTTCCAACCTGCCTCCTGTGTCTCCACCGACAGTCCTGTGGCGCTGCCTCGGCACCCTGCTGATCTTCCTCCACCTGCTGGAGGAGACCAGCCTGCTGGTGCTGCTCCCCGTCGGACTGGGAGCCTGCGTGGAAGTATGCAGGACATCCCGCCGACTGAAGGTCCAGTTGGAAGGAACAGAGACACAGGACTAATGTGTGGTTGTTGTTGTTGTTGTTGTTGTTGTTGTTGTTGTCGTCATCCTGCAGGTGTGGAAGGTCTTCAAAGTCTTTCGCATCCAGCTGCGGTGGAGAAGATCCAAACTCCACGTGAGCGTTGCTGCGCTCTTCTTTTTTTCATCCATTTCCGAAAAATAATCGGGATCCTGTGAAACACAGCCAACAATCTCCTCTGTCACCCCCACCCCCACCCCACTGAGCAGGCAAAGAAGTTGGATGAAGATGAACAGAGGACGATGGAGTACGACTCGCAGGTTCACCACAACTTTATCCTTTATCGTCTTTTTTCAATAAAGTTCCACTTGAAATCCTTCCTTCATGCCTCGGTTGTGTCTCTCCCTCCTCCAGGCGTCGCGCTGCCTTTCCTACCTGCTCTTCCCTTTGTGTATTGGAGGGACTATTTTGTCCTTGGCCTACTTCCGTCAAAAGAGGTGAGCCGCTTCCAGAGTTTGCTGTTTGGTGATAAAATCTTAAATACATTTTAAAAAATGCTCCTGTATAATAAAACATTCGTGATTTCTTTGATTTAACCCTCATCTTATGCTACTGACAGCTACTATTCCTGGTTGATTGACAGTCTGGTGACAGGTTGGCCAAGTTTTTTCCTGGTTTATTGACCTTTAGCGTTTCAATGGAACTGAACTGACACTCAGTCTCCTCTGGCTCCTCCCTCTCAGGAGTCTACGCCTTTGGCTTCTTGTCGATTGCTCCGCAGCTCTTCATCAACCACAAGGTGATTCTTGACCGTCGCGACAATCAAATTTAACGAGTTGCGCTTGTGAACTGACTCGTTCTCCGTGTTGTCTTCTCCCTGTCTGTCTGTCTGTCTTTTTGTCTGCACCAGTTGAGGTCTGTGAGCCACCTGGAGGCCTCAGTGTTGATGTACAGGGTGAGTGGCCCACCTCCAGTTTTTCTCCCCGGGCTTTTTTTCCTTCTCCCTTTTGACGCCTCGGCCCACTCTTCTCTCCTGCCACCAGGGGGCGAACACCGTCATCACAGACCTTTGCTCCTGCGCCTCCCTTCTCTCCTCCTCCGCATCCTTCTCCTCCCCTCATCAGCTCTCCTGCTTCAGGGATGAAGTCCTCCTCTTCCTCTACCTCTACCAGCGGCGGTATGACCTTTCACACTCAACGACAACTATAACAGAAACAAAAATAGCACCAATACGATTAACACTGTGTTATTTTTACCTCTCCACTCAGCTTACCTTACAACTTCAAAAATCCAATCTCAGATGTTTATTTTTTTCTTTACAGTCGCCACAGTGGAGCAGACACAAAGTTCATTAAATCTCCTCAAAACAGCATATTTAGCCCTCTGTTCACTGCCTTCTGCTAAATTGTTTTATTGTTTGTTGGCCCTTCCAAATATTTGAACGGAGACCAAAAAGCTGCCACGAGTCCACAGGGAACTCTGTCCGTTGTGATGTCACAAAGGGCATTGACAGGATAGAGCACACGTTACTTGTACAGCCTCATTGATGAGACCTTCAACCAGTAAAGCAAACATTTTCACTGAGTTTTTGTGTTTAAATAATAGTCAAATATATAATAAACAGAGTCTCATCTCTGTCTTCCTATCTTCTGTCTTTTCCAGGCGTTTTGCCACCAAGGCTCGACGACGAGAGTCTGGGTGCCACAGCAGGAAACAAAAGACTCAATGAGGACAAATTATTTTCCAACATTTTTTCTTTTTTTAATATACAGTGCTCTTTTAATACAGTCAGGATGTGCAGTCAGCAACTTGTTGCACTTTTTCAGATGCTCTGCCTCAGACTCCGATCACTCTGAGGTCTCGGCACTGCCTCTATTTACTTCCACTTTTTCTCCCTCAGCTCTCTACCAGGAAAAGTAACCAACTGGTCTACACTCACCATCTCAATTTCGCTCTTTATGCAAAGAGAGAGAGGTCTCACAATTGCTGATGATTTATTCTTTAATGTTCAGTTCCGGAAATTTAAGCCGTCCTCTAGTCTTCTGCTGCGTCTAATATCATTGCAGATATCTGATAAATGAAGGTGTAAATAAAATGATTGCATTACTGATTTCAAAAACAGACTTTAAAAACAAAAACAGAAATTATTATTATTATTATTATTATTATTATTATTGTTATTATTATTAATGTACTCTTGAATGCATTCAGAATTATGTTGTGCTTTCAACCCAGCGCAGTTTCTCCTCCTTATGCTGTGTGATTCTGCCTAGTAAGGAGCTCAGTCAGTAAACTGGCTGGATGGTTCTGCAGATTGTCTGATTATCTCCATTCTCCCTCATTTCACCCTGATGAGCCTGCAGTTTTTTGCTCTGTCTAGGTTTCATCAAAGCCATTGAAAGGCTGCAGCATGAGAAGATTTGCTTTGATTTGCTTTTGCAACTACTCACTCGGTTCCATGAAAAATGTGGACTTCTAAGAAACATCAGAGCGCCTGTCAGTGTCAGTACCTGGCATTGTCAGTACCTGTTTGTCAGTTCACCTTCTTTTTTTTTTTTTTCTTTTTTTTTGCAAGATTGCATTACTTTGCATGATAATTATTGGAATCAAGGCAAACTATTCACATCTCCTCAGGCTGTTTTGCTTCTTTACTGAATGTTTTTGGAGCTGGAGCAATGTCAGACCAAGTTGTGTTTCATTTTAGAATTGTATTGTAGATTGTATTTATTTTACAATGCATCCACTTTTTGCTCATTTTCTTAAAAATGAAATTTACAGAAGTTCAAATAAAAAAAGACTGATTGACAGTGTGTGTGTGTGTGTGTGTGTGTGTGTGTGCGTGCATGTGTGTGTGCATGCACCTGCATGCGTGCTTGTTTGGACCAACCTTTGACAGATCATTTATTTAGAGGACAATTTATTTTTAAATGTAACTTAAAATTCATCAAAAGTTTCATTGCTTGCTTTTACTTTACTCTTTACATGTGGAGACTGTTACATTTACTATTAAATTTCATGCAAGGCATAAATTTAGGTGTTCATTTGGCATATTGTGGCTTAGGTGACGATGCCACCATATGAACATGACTCATCAAATTAAAATTGAAATGACTCACAGTCATAGGGAGCGACTTGTTGTTTCCACTTTACCCCACTGACTTATGTGTTTGGCTTCATAGGGGGAAGAAATGACCGGTAGGGAGGCGTCTTTTTGAAGAGGAGGGTGTGTGAACATGTGTGCGACCGGTTAGGCCTGCAGGCGTGTGTTGGGTGTGTGTGTTCCCGTGTCACTTTGTCAGTGCTGGACAAATGTTGCGTGACAGCCCGGAGGAGAAGTCAAGTGCCGTCACGCACCAGAAGTTTCAGACTATATGCAGCAGTGAAGCAGCGCCACGGTGGAGCGCCCCCTGCATGATGGTATTAATCAAAGTATGAAAAGTAAAAGTCAAGGAATTTGTTGATGTACATTTAAATTTACAGTAGAAAACCACTAACAATTCAGTAATGACATTTCTACATTTTTACAGACACAGATACAGATATTAGTAAACGTTATTAATCCCATCAGGGGCAATTAGTTGGTTCTACAGAAACAACATGTTAAAAAAATATGATCCAAATCTTGTTGGATCCTGCTTGTCCGCCTTGTGAGTCTGATAAAAATCTGAGTCGTTACATTTTCTTCCATTTTTTTTTAAACAATGACCTTGAATGAATCCTTCATTCTCTCTTGCTCAGAAGCTCAAACATATTCCCTTTCTTTTACAGTCCCCAAAAAAGTGAGAAAATGAATACAGACTCCCCCACTGGTGTCGGGGGTCGTCATCACGGTGGACAACATGTCTGATCCGCTGTGTCTCTGTCGGTGACTGACAGTGAATAAGCAGCAGAGGTATCAGTGAAACCACTGAAGGAATGTCCTGCGGATGCACTGTGGTGGAGGATGATGTGGGCGGGACTACTGTGATAAGGTGCATCTGTGAGACAAGCAATAGAAGCCACACACACACACACACACACAGGCAGGAAGAAGCGGGAAGCCTATGGCGACTCTGAGAGCTGAGATGCTGCTGGTCCCGGTGCTGCTGCTCGTCTCCCTCCTCGTCTCTCCAGGTACACGCACAACAATTCTGTCTTCTAGCTGAAGTTGCTCAATGTAGAGTTTGAATAAAAAAATCCTGAAGGATTAAATTTGGCCTGAAAGCCTTGAAGACCGAAAGGTGCAGTGGTTGAAAAATTGTTGAAAGGATTATTAGAAATGATTTTGCCAATTTTTATTTATTTCTTTATCCGAGTGAGAATTAGTTGAAATATTACATGTTTTTTTTTTTATGTAAGAGGTTCATATATATATATATAACTTTGTACACACTGTCTTGCATATTGTTTGCTTTAAATTAATCTTTCCTACAAGCTGGAATGAAATGCAGTCAGACGCTACAGGTGCAGCAGGACAATAAAGTCCAAGGAGGAAGGATCAGCACTCGGCCTTTGCAATTTTGACTGCTCCTTGTAATCACAGAAGCAAGCCTGACGGGTTCTGGTGACGGTGTTTCTATACTTGGAGAATTGTGATGAGACCTCGTGAAGTGTCATAAAAAGCAGTTGTGACGTCTGCACTCACCTTGGTTTGCATTTGACTTGATCCGTCAGATTCAGAAAATGTTTTTCTTTCTTTTTTTCTCTTTTAAAATGCAGCATCATTTTGAAAGTAACAAAGCAGTAGTGTAGTCTACATGATAGGCAGGTATACGCCGTACAACCACTAGAAAAAGTTCCAAATTACCGTGCAACCACTAAAAATTCGCAAAGATACATTTCAGTAGGGTTCTTTGGACACAATGTTGACTTTTCTATTTAAAAATGTGATTAAAAGGATATTTTATGTTCAGATCTATTTGAGAGTCAGCCATCACTTTAGTGCCACTTCAGAGAATTGATTTTTCACCACTTTTTGCACTTGATTTCTGACATTAAGTGTATATATTTTTTTTTATTTGACTGCTTTTGTTCAGTTAATTAAAGTCCAGCATGTAAATGATCGTTATATATCTCGTGTTGCTTACAATACATTTACATTTAAACAACATCATCATCATTCTTTTATGATTTCGCTTATACGTGGTTACTTAATGCATTACTGAGCCTGATGGTGCTTCTTGTTTTGTGTTGTTTTGAAGCAGCTGCTTCCGGTCAGATGTGCACCAGGCTGGAGGAGGGAGCAAAAAAAAAAAAAAAAAATCAGAGTATAGCCACTAGAATAAACTCGACTATCCCACCGTAACAAACGTGGCCTTTGTGTGTCCTGTGCAGTGATGTCACTGACGTGCTACGCCTGCAGCGCCTCCACCACCAACACTCAGTGCAACAACAGCACTCAGGAATGCCAGACACTCCAGGACACGTGCATGACTGTCATCAACATACAGGGTGAGAGACGGCGTGAGGAGGCGCCGCCCGGAATGTCTGCATGCTGCCTCCTTTGTGTTGTGCTGTGATGGAAGCGGTTGTATTTTTATTGACATTGACATGGCAACCAATGTCACATGTCCTGTTACATGAACCTCACACACTCCAGGTTTGTAACCTGTATACAACAAAAGTAAGTGGTGAAATGCTATCACAACGCACTCCTTTAATTCTTAATTAAGACAGGAATAAATAAATACAAAAAAAAAGAAAATAAATGTCTGTTAATCAAATCCACGAGAGCCATTGTTATTATTCTTTTAACAGAATCATGGGACTGCTTATTTTATTTCTTTTTATTATAAGGCTTGTGGCAGTTACATGGAAACTAATTGGAATCAAATATCAGCTAACAGGCCAAAACATAAACTTTTTAGGAGTTGAAATAGGAGTCATTCAAGTTTGTTTCCTTTAAAAATATATGTGCAGACTCATTATGACAACATTATGTCCTCTGTGTGTGTGTTTGTTCAGGGTCTACTAATTCCATATTGAAGCAGTGCACCACCTGGGCCCTCTGTCAGGGCGCCTCCTCCGGGGCATCGGTCGACGCCGGCGGCAACGGCAACACGGTGGGCTGCTGTACCGGCTACGACCTCTGCAACTTCAGCGGCGCGCAGTCGGCTCACGCACACACCTCGCTGCTGCTACGGCCGCTGCCGCTGCTGCTGACTGCAGGTGCGCTACTACTGCGCTCATTCTGAGGTGGCCACGCCCCCTGGAGGCTGCTCCGGAGGGAGTTTTTCTAATTTATAACATGTTAATGGATACAGTGGCGGGCCGTCAGGGCCAGCTAGACCTATGTGAAGATGATGTAATGTGTAAGTGTGATTCTCTACGGATTCGCGAGCCGTGGTGTCACATTGTAATATGAGGTGTATTCATTTAGGGTGGACTAAATATGAAGTCACTAGTGGCCTCGGCGTGAAATACATAACCCGCCACTGAACTGATATATATTGATATTTGACTCTGTATTTGTATATATGTTTCATTCTCACTCTTGTGCTTTTATGGATGTCTAGTGGAATAACCCTTTTTTATGCATTGTGTAACGTATCGCGCGTTACAGCAGTATGGTTTCAATATGTGTGAAATTGCAGAATCTTTGTGCAGAAATTAGTTAAAAATTGAACGGATTAAAACCAGTGGGACACAGTTATTGAATGATCTAAACCAGAGACAGACCTGGTTCAAACATTACACTTCTATTTTCCCATCTCTAGAAAACAAAAGTGGGCGGGGACTGTCAATTTGTCATTATCTTTTTTAATTATCATTTCATTGTTTTCTTCCTCCTATTTGACAAGAAGGCCGTTGGCCGAGAAGACAAAATAAAAACCAGTGTTTACTAGAACGCGATCTGTACAATTCACCAGTGGAACACACCAGCATAGCTTACAATATACCCACATGAGCAGATTTACACAACGACAAGGGAATAAAATAGATTGTTGGATTTTTCCTTTTAATCCCTGATGAAACCCGAAATTATTGTCACTGCTGGCTAACACATGGAAACACAAATCGGGATAAAAATGACGTCAAAAAAATTTTTTTTTGTCCTTTTTCTTTTTTTTTTTGCTGTGCAAATATGCTTGTCTCCATACCAATTTATCATGCTATACCAGTTCGGTCATCAGTACGATTCATAGGGCAGACTGTTGTACTCCACGGTTGGGGTTGACGTGAACAAAGATGTGTGGTTTTTGAGTCTTTAAGACAAGTTCTGGTCACATGGCTCTACACCTCGTCTGTGATTGTTTCTCTGCTGCTAACACAAATGATAAGAGTGAAGCCTGAAAATGGCACGAGATTTGTCACACTGGGAGGTGAGGGAGGGGGCGGGGGGGCAGCTCAAATTGCGGGAGCAGCTTGAATGGTTTTATTTTGGGGGACAGAGAGGGGATTGTTCTGAAAAGTTCCCTCATTTGTCCAGCGCTGATTCATCATTCAGTCGCCCCCAAAACACTTTGATTTTCTTTTTGAAATTTTGGATTGATTATCAGTACGGCGGCAGAAGAACGTGACACGACAGAAACATGGAGCCAGCCAATAAAAACGTGAGATGTCGCTTGGGCGTCGGTAGGGGATTCTGATCCTGCCTGCAGCCACCACACGGGGGCGCATTCTTCACATTTGGAGTCTTAAAAACCTGCTCGGAGGCAAGCGGAGGAAGACTTGAGGGAGGAGAGGGAGGGGGGAAGGTAAGAGGGGAGGGAAGAAGGAAGGAAGGAAAGAAGGAAGGAAGGAAGAAGGGAGGGAGGGAAGGAAGAAGGAAAGCAGGAAGAGAGTGTATTCTTTCTTCGGGTAGCAGACTGGCACTCGACAAGTTTCAGTTATGTTCAGGTGTCCTGCGTCAGGCATCAGTGTCCATAAATAAAACCAGGGTTGGCAGGCACAGGGAAGACTGGGGTGTGAGGGTTGATGGAGCAGTGGGAGGCGGCCTGACGGGAGGGGTTCACATCGACAGGGTCAAAACACGATATCAACAAAACGTCCGAGTCCGTTCCCGCGGCCAAGGCTCATGATGCAGACGGACGTGGCGCAGTCCCATCACCGTCCCATGGCTTTGGCTGAGGGGGGAAGGGGAGGAGGAGGGGGTGTGTGGTTTCCAGCAGCAGCTCCTCCTCTTCCTGTTGATATATTCCAGTTCAAAGGAGAAGGAGCTGCCAGGTCCCTGATTCAGGAAGGGCTTTTGCTCTGTTGTTGATGTTGTTGGTTTTTTTGGATATGAAAAGTCACAGTGGTGGAAAGTTTGTTTTTTTTATCCCGCTGCGGTTCACTCAGGACTCGACAGGTGGCGTCGCTCCGAGAAGAGGGCGGAGCCACCGCGTTCTTCCCATGGCTCCATTCACCTCCGAACCCAAACATCCGACCTCAGTCGCTCAAGAGTCTCTGGTTCTCCTCTGAAAACGCCAACAGACCGGCTCCCATTGGTCAGCGGAGCTGAGGTGGGGGGGGGGGGGGCTAGTGTGGGCGGGAGTGAGCCATCATCTTGAGCCGCGATTGGTCGATGACGTCCAGCAGGTTCTTGGCGTCGACGGCGAGCGCGTGAGCTGCCGTCAGCATCTGCTTCTTGTAGTCCTGCTGGAGGCTGAGACGGAGGAAAAGCCAGCGTCGATTAGTGTTGTGGTTCATCATCAACCACATCGGCACAAAGGTATTTGAATGAGGGAGTCGAGAAACACAGTATTTTAATGAGAGGTCCAGAGTGTAGAACTTCATGATTTCCTATCCGTAGTTCATTGGCAAACTCAGGAGGGGGAGGGGGGCGCAAAAGAGTGCTGCAATCTAAGATGTAGCCTCTTGATGTTGCTGTTTTCTCCCAAAATCTCCAAATATTACATACTCAACCATTTATAAATAGAAGGTTGTGAATTATACAGTATAATAAAAAAAAGAAATCTCATTATTTCCTCAGTACAATATATTTGCACAGTTACACTTTAAAAAAGTGCCTTTGAATGGCAGGAAACTGTTATTAGATATGAGTAAATAAGGATAATCTTGTCGAACGTAGATCCCGATTTCCTCCAACAACGCTTTACGTACCTGGTCATTACATACTGTTGGGCTAACTTCATTTTGGCAATCAGCTCCGCCAGGTCCGAGTTGAGCAGCTTCTGCGCCATCTCGATCTGTTGCAGGAAAAAACCACAGCAACTAAAACCTTCCCAAGGCCAATTTATTTATTTTGGGTTGCGCGGCACCAAAACCGGTGAAGCGGGCGGGACAAGACAAGACGAGGCAAGACGAGGCAAGACGAACCTCTCGGTGCATGCTGGCCGGAAGCTGCGGTAGAGTCTCATCCACCGTGGCCAGCAGCGTCCTCAGAGCCAGGCCCACGTCCTGGAAGAGCCAGAGTCAAGCACTCAGCACAGGAAATTGGCAGTGAAGCAAAACAGTTTGCCAGCACAGATGTCCTCGAGAGCAGAGGTTTTCAAAGTGTGGGACAGTGAGCCTCCCCTGTATTTTTGTAAACATCGTTTGCATGTTCTTGAACACATTTTTAAAAAACATTTTAATCATCTTTGTTGGTGTTTTTTTTTTTTTTTTTTAAATCTCTGAAAATTGGAGTATTTGTGACAGTATTAGTGGCCTTACTTACTTTGTCTTATGATTTAAATGATCCGGAAACCACGTTTTGCTCAACGAGGTCCCCTACATGAAGGTGGTGTGATGTGTAAGTGGAATTTTCAATGGTTTCTAAAACCGTGGTGTCATATTTGGGGGTAAAATGAGGCGTTTAGATTTAAGGTGGACTAAACATGACGTCACTGATGGCCGATAGGCATGAAATGCACGCCGCCTTGGTATTTAGAGCCAAACGTCTCGATGACTGTATTCTGTGACCGCAGTTCATTAAGTTTCCTTTTAAAATAAATAAATAAATGAATTAATGAAATCCCGCGACTTGGTCGTTAAACTTGGGAGCTTAGTTTCAATACGACGCCGCAGTTTACGTGGCCCTGTCGTGTCGTAAAGCCAGCACCTTTTTGCAGATAACACACTGTGGCGGCGAAGCAACGGACGAAAAGACGAATTTTAAATAATCAGGGTCATGCTTCCTCCGTCGTCTGCTCGCCTCGGACTGGCTGTCCTCTCTCGCTTTTCACGCAAATACTAAAAATCGACCCATTTTACCCCTGTAGTTCGCTAACCAGATGTATTTCCTTCCCCCATTTTCATTTTTTTCCTCACACCGAGTCCTCTGGCGCCCCCCAGTGGAGGCACATTGCGTCACACTTTAAAAACCGCTGCTCTAGAGCTCAGCTTGCTGTCAAGAGAGTAGGAGGCGGAGGAGAAGCACTGTTGCATCACCTTGACCATGGGGACGTACTCCTCCGGCGGGGCCGGCTGGATCTTGCTCGACATCTCGATCACAGCTTTGACCAGCCCCGTCACGTTCTCGTACACTTTGTCGTTGGAGCGGTCCAGGTTGGCGGTGGGGGGCGGGCTGATCTCCTGGGGCTGCAGCTGGACAGTTGGGAGGGATCCATCATGAGTGACGGCCTAGTGCAGGCAAACTACGGCCCGGGGGGAACCATATGCGGCCCGTTAAGCTCTTTAATCCGGCCCGCCGAACTTGAAACTATATTAGTAAACCGTATTAATGTTTTAGTTTCCCTCCGTTCTCTCTTGCGTTTTCTTTGCACGGCGATGATGACATCCTGAAGAATAACATAACTCTAAATTACTTTTAAATAGCAGTAACTGGCAGTACCAGAAAAAATTCAGTTTTTAAAGAGTCACTTCAAGAAACAAAGGACGTCAAAGAGATATTTTGTTGGGATGGTTTTGTTCATTTTCAATTGACAATAAAGCACATGTTTTCAACACATCCCATGATGTATCTTTTTCTCCTATGAGGTGGGTCACCAAAACACTCCATCCATCTGCTGCTGCTCCGGCCCATCTGACACATTTTAGAACCCATTGTGGCCCACCAGTCAAAAAGTTTGCCCACCCCTGCTCTAGTGTGTGTGTGTGTGTGTGTGTGTGTGTGTGTGTGTGTGTGTGTGTGTGTGTGTGTGTGCGCGTGTGGTGATGGCACAGACGGACTGGATAATGTTCAGGATTCTTCTGTTGATTTTTTTTTTTTTTTTTTAACCAAATCAGTTTCCCCACGATTACAAAGATGTACAGAAAACATCCAATTCCATTCAGCCTGAAGGTACGCGTGAAGTGAATTGTGTAGATGTGAAAATTATAAATAGCAGTCATTGTAATTAAGCTGTTAAAACCATCAAACAGACTCAGTGAGACTCTGGTTAGTAAGTGGACGAGTGGATGCCCGAAAATGTAACTGAGAGCCTCGACGGAAATGATGAAGTCACGTGCAGGTTTATATTTTGACCACTAGATGGTGGTCACAAGCTACTGCAAAGCAATCTAATTAATTTGACGTGGTTGCGGGATTCAGGCACACACTCACAGCCCCCCCGCTGATTTGGACTGTTTGATCAAGGTTTTCACATCAACAAGCGAGACAAAGCAATGAATTAAGGCCTATTCAAAAACAACACATGCCCCTCAAACCTGATAGAAAGCAGGTGTCTGCACAAATGTTCCCTCGTGTTAAACTAGGTAAAAGTATTTGACAGAAGCATCGCCCCTTTGTGACACCACAAAGGGTCTGCTTTAAAGAACTGAGTGTTTTTCCAATTTTTCCACTGACAGACCTGCAGAAACCTGCTGCTGCTATTGTTAGAAAACACAGGGTGAACTTAAGTAAAGGAATTAATGTGCTGGAGACAAGTGGCAGAAGCAAAAGGAGGAAAGGAGCAGGTGGTGATGGTGGGTGGGAACGACGAGTGGACACGGTGATGCACGCAGTGCTGCTGCTGCTGCTTACCCGCCAGGGCTGGGGGGGATCGCCAGTTAGACAGGGTGCAAGAGGAGGAGGAGGGAGAAGAGGAGGAAGAGGGGAGGAGGATGCAGCCAAAGGAAAAGAAGAAAATGTTAACACTTCAAGTTTTGACCATGCAAACAATGTACATTCTTTTAGAACGACCTTTTCAACTCTCTTTTTTTTTAATCCCTTTTGTATGTATTTGTGTGTGTGTGCACCTTGACTCCATCGTTGTAGCATTCTCCAGCATTTAGACAGGCCAGGCTGCCCACCTGGCTCTGGGCTCCAGGTCGAGGAGGCTTCTTTGGGGGGACTACGTGCTCTGCGGGGAAGGAAACACGAGACCAACGTCAGCAAGCTGGACGTGATTTGAGAGACTCGTGTGTATATGTATATATATGCCGAGGGGAGGGGGGACTTGTGATGAGCCTCAGGTGGGCGCTTCAGGAACAATATTTCTACAATTTAATGTGTGTGTGTGTGTGTGTTTTTAACGTTTCTGTTGGTGGTCCGGTGGCTGTGATTACAGACCGGGCCCGTCTATTACCTGCTTTCCCAACGGGCTGGTATATGTGCTGGTTTCCTGCCTGCACAAACAAACAAACAAGCACAGGGAGAAAACGCAGGGTTAGCAAGTGCTCATCCGCACACATAATTAGAAGCTCAGCATGGAAATTAAATGTTCACAGGCGAGGAGGGGAAAAAAAAAAAAAAAAAAACGCCAGCAGAATTTAATTTTCTCGTCACACGACAAAGCGGCAGCTCCATTTGTCTCGCCGACTTCGCCGTCATATCCAAGTTTAAGAGGTGCTGTGTGGGCTGTGTTTCTTATTTCACCGTTTGTTGCTGCTGCTGCTGCTGCTGCTCTTTCCAACTCTGAAATAAACCCCACGGGCTGAATGTCTTTATGATTTGATGGTTGCGAGCTCCAGAGGACACCGCAAAGGGTCCCCAGCGGTTGGAGGAGCGCTACACACGGACTTGGCTGCGGTCTTTTGTTTGCTTTGTGTGAGAAAACAGCGCCGAGGGCTAGCAGAGGAGCTTTCAGAGAGTTCCACCAGCATCAGGAAAACCACCGACACCCACAAATACTTAACTACTGCAACTCACTCACGCACGCACACACTCACACGGAGGAGATTTTCCCACAAACCACAGCCATTCCGACGGGAGGAGCAGGACGAACAAAGATGGATTACAGAGACAAAAATATCTGGACAACAACTCACTTAAAGCCAGGAAATGACAGCAACTTAAACTCTCCTCCTCATCGTCATGTTCATAACTTGTTCATAAGAGCTGTTGTCCCTCATCTTCACAAAACACTTTAGGATCACTAAGCTACGGGTTTGCCCATGACAAGGGCCACCCAAAAAAAGAAAAAAGGAAGAAGAACCATGGTGTTGTACCAGAAATAATTGTGGCTTCTGAAAACAGAGGTGGGTTGACTTGATGAGAATACAAAGTAAAACAAAACAGATTTTTTTTTTGTTGTGTTTCTACGTCCTTCAAAACGGGGCAAACTCTGTTTCAGCCAGCTGTGATGTTTTGGTTTTTTTTGGATGTTGAGTTATTTTTTGCAGCTTGTGTGTAAATCCTTTACTGAGAGTGTTTGTATGGAAGTGCATCGCTGTCACACTAGAAAAAAGAAGGCGCAGTTTCATGACACTACTTGAAACTTTCAAGTTTTTAAGTGATCATTTTCACAATGCAACGTGAAACTATCACGCTATTTTGTGAAACTATCACAAAATAATGTGACAGTTTCACGTTATGACGTGATAACTATCACGTAAAAAAATAAGTAATAAGTAATGATACTGAGCCCTGTTTCTTTCAAGCGTGGCAGCAATGCGCTTCTGTTTGTTTGGTTGCAGGAGTAGCCTCTGGTGACTGAAAACACGGTATTTATTTTTAGTGAAGGATCTCAGGAAGTAGAAAGTGATGACATCAGATCAGAGGCGCTGAACACACTTGAAACATCTTCCTGCTGCCTGGCAACCGCCTGTTGTGTTGAGTCGCCAGGGTAGAGTGTTTGTTTCTGGCCATTAAAAAATATTCAATACTATCACATATAATTTGCAAATTGTCAAACTAACTGTCAGAGGTCTACACGTTGCGCATTTATTCTTTCTTAGGTTGAATTTCCGCTGCATGTTACAGGAGAGTCCCTCCAGTTTCTGGCTCCAAAACTGAAAACACCCTGCTAGGTCGGGTTTGCGCCTAAACCATAATTAAGTGCGTAAAACCTTTGATTAGCATTTTTTTTTTACAGCCCTGGGGTAGCGGCAGCAGCAGCGACGGCGCCCGCCGCTTTCACTTTTTTTGGCTGCCCAAAAAAAAAAAAAAACCCAAAAAAACCAAAGGCAGGAAGGAGAAGGAGTCTGCAGCAGTGAGACACAGGAGGCGAGGAAAGGGAGAACGAGTGTGTTGGGAAATGTAAAAATGCAATGCGATTAAAAAAAAACGTCCTCTAACGGTGCTCCCCCCCCTCCCCCCCTTTTTTTTTTTCCCCCTTATACATATTTACACTGCTGGACATAAACAGTGTTCTAATAATAACTTTGGATGTTCTGGGAATTCTCTGACCCCTCATCACCCTCCTCCCCTCACCACCAGGTCACTTCCTGCCTCTGGATCAATCTCCTCGGCTCTAATCAAAACAAAACGCACGCTGCAGCCAGTCGATGGGGGTTCCATCGACATTGGTGTCCTGCCGGCGTACTACACCTACGTGCCACACTTTGACCGTGTGCCGGGCGCAAAGTGTTTTATTTTCAAAGCAGACAGACGTGAGATGGACGAACGGATGGATGGATGGATGGATGGATGGAGATGAGAATAAATAACTCACTGGAGGTTGGAGTCCTCCCTCGTCCCGGTCCAGACTCCCTCTGGAGCTCCGCGAGTCTGGCTTCTGAACGCACACAAGAAAAACAGAGCGCGTGTTATTTAAAGCGACATGAAAAATGACTTGAATCACTCAGAGGCAGCAGTTTTCCCAGAGATCCAAGAATGACTAACGCTGACTTCCTGTTGCCCCTTGATTCCAGAGATAAACTCTTAAGGCATTCTTCAACATTTCAAACGATATAGTCTTTAACGAAAGTTAGGAAATTGCACGCACGCAACAACAACTACTCATTAGAGCTTTAACACACAGAGCTGCATTATCCAAAAGCTTTTCGAATGATTTTTCCAGACTTTCTGCCCTAAAAACCACAACGACAACGCACAGAAACTCTCTGCTCCGTACCAGTTTTCCCAGACAGGACTTGAAGACCAGCATTGCCATTTCATCAACGCTGCCCGACGATCTCGGCTGCCGTGGTGTCTAAGATGCTGCTCGGTCTCCCACCCTGTCGTCTCTTCCCCTCTCTGCCTGCCAGACGCTTCATCAAGACATCCAAACTTCTGGCTTCCTGCCTCTAAGCTCACTTATGACTGACTCTGACGCACGGCGGTAGGCGGGGGGCGAGGGAGAGGAAGGGAGGGAGGGAGGGAGGGAGGGCGGGAGGAGAGAAGGAGCGGCTGCCAACGAGCCATCAGTGGTGAGACACCTTCTCTTTTCCCAAACCAGCCCTCTTTTCCCAAACCAGCCCTCTTTTCCACTGTTTTCCCTCCCTCAAGTGACAAAGTTATAAAAAAAAAATATATCCCGTCATCTCGGCGCAAGCACACACACACACACACACACACACACACGCGAGCGCTCATCAGTAAATTTGTGTGCTGTCACTTAGTGGTTGTGGCTCAGAGAACGGCAGTCTTGACTGGGTTTGTCCGATTTTTTAAGCCTATCATTAAGCCGGAATTTGCACAGGCCACACCTGCCTACAAATTCAGAAATGCACACACGCACGCGCACGCACACGCACACGCACACGCACACGCACACGCACACACACAAATTCTGCAGCAAAAGCACTAGGACGGCTCCTTCGAATCGCTGTTCGCAGAAACATATGACTAACTAGAAAAGTCCCGTCCTTCTTCCAGCGTGTGTGTGCGTGTGTGTGTGTGTCCTGGAGTGTGACTCTTAACCTACTGACACAGCAGCACGACAGCTAACGTTGCACGTTTCCTCCAAATACCGCAGCACGCAATTATGTGAAACATTCACGTTTTTTCGTGATAATTTTCAAGTTTTTTTGCAATAATTTTCAAATCATAACACAAAACTGTCATGTTATTTTGTGAAATGATCACGAAATAACATGACAGTTTGCAGTTATAAAGTGAAAATGATGAAAAAGTATAATGTGATACTGAGCCCTGTTTTTCTCTAGTGTTGGAAAGCAATGCACTTCGTTTCCCCCAAATACCGCATCAGCGAGCAAATCTTCAATTTCCAAAATTCCACTCACATTGAGATTCAAGTGCAGGGATTGATAATAATTCCAGGAGTGACAAACACGGCAACACACAACATGCACCACTCTACCAAGAAAATACAGCACGACTGACAGGAAGACAGCGTTGCATCACGGGTCACGATAACAAACTGCAGCATGCACAAGGTCACACAAAGGTCATCAAGCTCCTGTTTTTTTCTCTAATCATCGCGGCCGCGAAATGACCTCTGCTGTTCGTGGGTTGTTACCTCTTTTTTTAAAAAAAAAAAAAAAAAAAAAGGGCCTCTGTGTGTGTTGTGTTTTTCCAAGTGTGTGTGTGTGTGTGTGTGTGTGTGTGTGTGTGTGTGTGTGTGTGTGTGTATTCTCCGCTGCGTGTGTTACCAGCAGCCTCTCCTCCTGCTCCAGCCACCTCTGGTCCTCCTCCATCTGCTGCTGCTGCATCATCAGCTGCTCCTCCATTAACAGGCACTGCTGGCCTACACACTGCTGCATGTTTACTGCCCTGTCCTACACACACGAAGACACGCACACACACACACACAGACAAATACATACGTGCAACAAAAGACAAACACAACCACAGACATGCACAAAAAACACGATACACGCGGTCACAAATGAGGCGAAACCCAAAGCAGACTCATAGACTAAAATGAGAGGCTGCACTGGTAACAATGATTCACACACTCTCACACACACACACACACACACACACACACACACACGCACACACGCACACACACACAGTTTTACCTCCATCGCGGAGCCCCACAGTGCCATGTCGTGTCCGTGCGGCTGCTGGGGGTGCTGGGCGTGCGAGTGCGTGTGCACGTGGTGGCGGGGGTGCGTGTGTGCGTGGTGCGTGTCCATCATGGCGGCCGGCGGTGGGTAGAGGGCGCTGGGCACTGATGGGAGGGTGTGAGGCCCCGGGTAGCCCGCCATCTGAGCCGCCGCCGCAGCAGCAGGAGAAGAAGAAATTCAAGATTCATTTGGTTTCCGTCATCGTAGGTCCTCTTAAAAATACGTTCATTCAATGAACGTGTGCCTTCTGTGAGGTCACAAGGGGCACGGTTATGTGGTCCCAGGTTGTTTGGCAATGCCGCCAGCCAGCTATGGCTGTAAACAGAGGGCTAAATATGATGATTCCTGGAGTATTTTTGGAGCTTGTGTAGGCACAGGACAAGTAAACTGGTACAATATTGGACTTTTAAAATGTTGCAATCAACTTGATTTAGCAGTTGTTCTTTTTTAAAATTTTGAATTAGAAGCAAAAATAAGGAAATATTTCTGAATCACAGTTATTGCACAGTTATTACACATTCTTAATCCATGCGAAAACAGCTGCATCTGTCCATGTACCTGGTAGTGTCCAGGATGCTGGGATCCGGGGTAAAAGCCTTCACTGGAACGAGGACTTGGGTAGCCTGGTCTGCTGGGCTGCAGAGGGACAGAGAGGAGAAGAACCATGAGAGAAAACTTTAATGCACACTCGGTCGTCCACGGTGCTCAACGTCGGGGAAACTGGATCATTCAAGAAGGTCGACACACACAAAACTCTCCGGGAGCTGTTTGTGTGGCTGTGTTAGCTGTCAATCAACAGGAGGAGAAAACACCCACTGGGCTGCAAGTCCACCAAGCTGTTAGTCCGTCTGGCGCCGACTGTCGTCGCAGTGTCACAAACACAGATTAAAAAACAAACAAAAAAAACTACAAAACAAAAAACATGAGTTCCTGGCATGAGCTGCGTTTTAGTCAGGTGGGGGGGTTGTGTGGTTAGATGTCATGTATGTTTGTGTGGGTTGTGTGTTCACCAAAGACCAGAAGAAGGTGCGGCGTGAAAATGTCTTTGCTCGCTAAAACACAAGTTCTTGCTGAAGCCGCAGCCTCGTTTTGTTTTGTTCCTCGTCTGGATTTCTGGTGATTTGTACGGAATCACAGGAGTGTCAAAATTAGAAATAAATCAGTGAAAAAAAAAACCCAGAAATGAATATGTAAATATAAACAGGAGTAAATAAAAGAAAAAAGAAAAAAGAAATATAAAGAGGAATATTAAAAAATATATAGAAATATAAAGTTACATTTTGTCATTGCAAAAGACGAATGGAAAAAAAACACATGTTTTTTTCATTTGGCTTTTCCTTTTGTCCATGTTTTATTTCCCATTTTGTCTTTGCTTTTTCCTTTTGTATTTGCTCTTACCAGATGGACTGGGCTGTCAATCAAATGGGTTTGGGCGTGGGCTTTCCGACCAGGATGAGTAGTCAATACTTTATACCTCCGTGTAGTTTTGCGAGCGTACTTCCTTTTTTCCTCATTTTGCCTCAGCTGAGCAAGATGTTAGATGCTAGCCATGGAGCAACCAGGTATCGACTACTAATCCTGGTCGGAAAGCACAAAAATATGCCTTTATATTTCTTTACTTTTTTAAAATCTATTTCTCTTTATATTTACTTTTTATTTATATTTTTATTTATTCGTCGATATATTCACACATTTATTTTTTTATTTTTTTTAACATATTTATTTTTTAATTTTGGCCCTCCTGTGATTCCATAGATTTGTTGGGATGAAGCTGCTGAAGGATGACACAGTTTCCCCCACTGGAGGACGACTGGGGACATCGACTGTCATGACGTGAGCGACTCCTTTGTTTTTTTTTTCCTTTTGAAAGACGTCAGAGCAGCAACCTCTACCTTCCACAGTCTCTCATAGCAGCTCTGTCTGGACCACACCTCCCATCGGCAAGACGGGACACGCAGGACGGACAGGGCGGGGGGTGGGGGGGGGGGACAGACAGAGGCAGACAAGACATAGATACACTGAGATAAACTGAGATGAGAGAGGAACAGCGGGTTGGCCTGACAAAAAGGCTCCTTCACGTGAAGTCATATACACAAACATTGCATGATGGAGTTTATATCGCTCCCCAAAATGATTAAATGCCCCCCCCCCCAAAAAAAAAAGGTTTGGAGACAGAGGTTTGGAAAAAAAATAGAACACAAGGATCACAGAAACACAGACAGTCTGGGAGGGAGACAGGGTGGTCACATCGTGCTGTGATAGAAACTTTCTGTTTGAGTATTTCATCAATGAATGAATGAAAATAAGGTCTCTGGATTGAGCTGCAGAGCCACTTTTAGTCGTGACTGTGCAGCTATCAGCCGTGACCATGAGACAGAGCAGCGGCTGCTCGCAGGTAGGCTGACGTTGAGCGACTAAATATCACTCGACATCATTCAGTTTCATTCAGTTTCATTTTCCTCCCAGTTTTTCATCTGGTTATGAGCGACTGGCATGCGTTGCTTAGTCCAGGACTGACCTCCCGTCTCATACAATGCCGCAGTTTGAAAACCACTACTGTTGATCGCAATACAGTTCATGTGCATGTGAGGTGGGAAACCATCATTATCTGTTTATGTGCTTTATTATTTTAACACTGAAGGCACCAAGTCCTATTTACGTTTCCTGATTTTATAGTTTTCAAGCACAAATAACTGATCAACTAACTGGAAAGGTATATGGAAGAGAATTTGGGCTACAAGAAGAGAAAAAGAAATAACAAGAAATACATTTTTTTCAAGTTTCAATTTTGAGAATAGAAAAGTCGAAATTTTGTGATTAAAGTGGAAGTTTTGGAAGTTTCGAGAATAAAGTCAAAATTTCATGATTAAAGTTTAAATTTCGTGATTAAAGTGAAAATTTCGAGACTAAATCGAAATTTTGTGATTAAAGTCGAAATATTGAGAATAAAGTGGCTTAGTGGAATACTTCCGTTTTCACCAGTTTCCTGTTTACTTCAACTTTATTCATGAAATTTCAACTAAAAACTCGAAATGGAAACTTAATAGAAACCTGTAATATTTTTTTTCTTTTACTGGCCCTAATCCTCCTTCATGGGGTTGAGACTTTCACTCGGTGCAGGACAGTCAGGACATTCAGTCCTGCACTGACAGCAGGGTCGGCCACCAGCACCGTCCCACATGTACCGCTGGCCGGCTACCAGCAACTGGGTCAAGGTGATGGGGAGCCGGCTATGCGTAAACAGGATTAAGGAGATGGACCCTCCAGCTCGCTATTCATATATTTATAGTAAGTGTGAATTCTTCACACATTCTCACAAGATCCACGAGCACAAAGGCAGCCACTGCTGCTATATTTAGATGGATTTGCAGCAGCATTAAGTTCTGGGAATCACTGCTTTTACTCAACAGTACAGTGTTGCGGTTGTTCAATGGGTCTGACTGTTTCCTGTAGCCCTGGAATCAGATGCAACACGCCGAGCACACATTAGCAAGACAGCATTGATTCATAATGGAGGACACACAACAATATCCAGTGCAAAAACACGGCAACAGCACAGCAACAGCACGTTTAGCTTCCGTTCTGTCTTCCTGCTAGAGTTTCCGCTTTGTGTATTTAGCCTTTTGCATGTTAAGGCACAAATCAAGGGGGCGGCGGTGAGCAACACCTGGCTGGGGCTGCAGCCATGGGAAGGGTGTCTGTACCCTCTGTGAGAGGGTGAAGGATGGACCTTCCTCATCCTAGGGAGTTTGCTGACGCATAATCACAGCAGAAAGCAGTGTTAACGTGATTGTGACGTAATATGCAACGTTTAATAGGCCTGCAAGGCCATGAGTAATTTCAAACAGCCGGTCGGTCTGCAGGTATTATTCCCCATTAGCAGCAAGTCAACCGCAACTCAATGTTGCAACTTTTTGGGATGGAAATCTTTTACATTTGTGAGTCAGAACTTCATTTTATTATCATTAGTAGTAGGAGTCAGAAAATCAAATAAATGAACAGCACCTGCACAGGGCTGTGTGAGGGGTGGGAGCGGCAGGGCGAGCAGCTAAGAGGAGGCTCTGCCCTGGACTGAGTGGTGAGCTGCTGTGGTCGCTGTGAGTGCAGGCGGGGTAGGGAGGGGGATGAGGGAGGGGGATGAGGGAGGGGGATTCCGCGGGCACGGCCAAGAGCCCAGCGGGGGCAGGTGACATGACGGCACGGCGGGGGACTGGCGTGGGACCCCGGCGCTAGACAGGCTGCTGGGGGGGGCTAACGAGGAGGAGGAGGGGTTGTGGAGAAGGAGGAAGAGGAAGAAGGAGGAGGAGGAGGAGGAAGAGAAGGAGGAGGAGAAGCAGGAAGAGAAAGAGAAGAAAGAGGAAGAGGAGGTTGAGGATGTGCTAGTTGGGATGGCAGTGATGGTGAAGACAGACAATTCTGGGCGGGGCTGCAGGGAGGAGCGACCGCTGGGCTGCAGACAGACAGACAGACAGACAGGCAGACAGGCAAGCAGGCAGGCATGCAGAGAACGGAGAGCTGGATCTGAAGGAGGCATGGTGACAGACGGAGAGAGTGAGTGAGGTGGGCAGACTGAGAGGGAGGGGTGTGGGTGGGGGGGCGACACCCAGGAAGTAGCGGCGGTGGAAAGGAGGCGGCCAATCTTTGTTGGAAAAAACTGCACCAGGAGGTGTTTTTCTTTTTCGTGTGTGTGTGTGTGTGTGTGTGTGTGTGCGAATATTCGGTGCAAAGGCTGAAGACATGTGGCTCCGGTTGGGCGCAGGAGAAGCCGTTAACAGATGCCAACAGCAGGGGAGGGGGGAGGGGGAGGAGGAGGGGTGAGGCAGCTGGAGCAACAAGTTGGGAGGTGGGAGGTGGGAGAGGGGAGAAGGGGGGGCGGTGGGGTTGAAGTAAGTTGCAGCCTTTTGATGGTGGAGGCAGCTGATTAGGATCCAGATGGAGATGAATGTGAACAACGCGACGGCTGATTCAAGGCTGCAGGAATCTTTCGAGGGAGTTTCTAGAACACTTGAAGGTCTGGAGACCTCCGTGATAGAGAAAAGATTAAACATCACACCGACACAAGAGTTGTTCTGGAATCGGAGAGTTGGAGAAATACTTAAAAAAAACAAACGAAACAAGGCAAATACATGAATGATGAAACTCATGACTGATGGCACTCCTTTGTGTGCCGCCTGTGCTCGTTGGCAAAGACACCGTTCTGTTTGCAAGTTACACTCGGCGTCTACCTCAAAAAACTCATGAAAACAATGCGACAACAGAATCGCATTAGAGAAGTGAAGCCCTCCGTCTTTCATTTCAGCCTGAGCGATCAGATCAGGGCTGCAGAAGGAAGCTGCTGCAAAACCAGCGTTGTACTCAGAAGTTTCAGAACGGTGGAAAATATGACAACGCGTCAATAGTCGTCTGCATGGAAACGCTGAAGGCTGCTGGTGGCGCAGAGCGTTTGGAAAAAGCAAATGATTGATATCTGACGCCACGTCGAAGATGGAGAAAGTCAGAGGTGGTGGAGTGAAATTAAGCAGCACGCAGGACTTCCGGTGTTTCCTCTCACAACTGGCAACCCGCACCAGAACTGCTGTTTATTTTTGTTGATACTTGTCGAAAGACGCGAGCGCGCGGGGGGGGGGTTCCTTACTTTGGGCGGAGCTTCGTCGGAGCCTCCGGAGTCCCAGGAAACGGTGACCTGCCTCCTCATCTCCATCCTGTTCCTCTCCTTCTGCTGGAGCTTCTCCTCCTCCAAGATTGTGCTGCGAAAAAAAAAAAAATCAATAAATACATAATTAAGTGAAGAACAGAAAGAAAAATTCAGGGCCTAACGTTTCTAATGTCCTCCATCTCGTCGCTCGAAACGCAGGAGAGCGCAGAGAGAAAAGGTGACGGATGACGAATGCGAAGCAAAACCAGAAGGATTTGTTCAATGAAACTGTTGTCGCTGTGGATTTTTCAAGCAAAAGAAAAAAAAGGACAACATCTGGAGCCAATCGGCCTTTGGAACTTGCAAAAGCTGCACGGGGATTAATGCGTCACACTCACATTGCCACAGGTGTTACTGTAGATGACCTGCTGGCTGTCTAAAATGCCACGCCAACAACTGAAGTGACAAAATGGTGCAACACATCCACCGATGCACAGCCACAAACGCACGAGCTGGTGCTTTGTGGATGTTGCAAAGAGAAAGCACCCCACGGCAAAACCCACTTCTGTGCGGGTAAGAGTCAAGTACGAGTCACACAACTTTTTCTTCTGCCAACACTAAACATGATGTCAAAACATATTCTACATTCAGAGCAACGATCACCTGAATTCACTCTGACTCGAGTCACAACTGGAACGTTTGTCCGTTAACCGTCAGCCCTCGCTGCCGACGGACGTCGTCTCTGCTCTTTCAAGGAAGCACAACACACACACACACACACACACACACACACACACACACACACAGCGGCGACTCTTGTCGAATACCACGCGAGCCAAGAAACCCTCCGTTCCCCAGACGCGGCACGGCGAGATGGGATCCGGTCTCCGCAGTGACCCTCAGTGACCTCAGTGACCTGCTTCCCTGGGAAAAGTGCAGCTCTGCCAGGACTGGAGCAGCGACAGGCGCACGCTCTCGGTGCTTTTGTGCCTTCTGCGACACCGGCGAGGTCTATTTCTAGACTCTCCTGTTGCCACCCCCCCCCCCACACACACACACACACTGCACCACCCCCGCTGTGTGTGTCTGTCTGTGTGGCTGCTGCAGTGGTGGCACCTGTCCGGCCCGGTCTCCTGTCAGCAGACATCTGCAGCCTCCGTTTGTTTGCGTCAGCGAAGCGTTGAGCGGACGATCAATTGTGTTAGTTGTGTTCATTTATTTAATATTTACAAGCCAAAACTTCATTTAGGATCTGAAGAAACATTATGTTGTTCTGATCTTATCTGTAGAAAACAGTCTGTAAAGACACATCAGCCACATCACTGATTACCAAAGGAAAAAACGGGGACTTTTTATTGCAACAGTCGCTTGACGTCTCCCGCCTCCAACCTTGGCACGTACTGAAGTGTTTTACACCACCACCACCGCCACCACCATCATCATCATCATCGGCACCGCTCCCATTCCAACCTGCGGGCCAACCTGACATCATAGGTTACCAGCCGACGACGTCACGGACGAACGGCGCCAATGACTGTGGCGCTGCCCATGCACCGAGACCCACCTGGTGCCGAGCCCGGTGGGCCAAACTGACGATGCACGGCGCTCCGCGGAGACACGTGACTTTGTGAAATCATCAAATCAATTCCCGTGGAAACACCCCTTCAGCCATCTCATCCAGAAGAGGGGGGGGTAATACAGAAAAGGAAGGAGCTGTCTGTTGTTGCAAACGATGTAGGCGTTGCAATCATATGTGCTGGGACCACAGCTTGAAACCAGCATCGGAATGGTGAAGGAGAAGAAGAACACGTAGACAAAGAAAAATAACTTTTGAAAGACTCACAAACTGCTGATTGTACTGAGATGATGTCCAAAGCTTCACAGAGGACGAAAAGTACCCAAGTGAGCGCCAGTCGTGTGGAAGAAAATGACTTGTCCATGTCAGGGGTCAGAGGTCAGACTGGTTGCAGACCACAGAAAGGCAACGGCGACTCTCTAAACTAAAATTAACCCTTGAATAGCTTTTAGGTTCAGCAAAGGATACGCACGTACATTAATTTTTCCTCTGCTGCACATCCCGGGCTCTTTGTGACAGGATACAGGAAGTGTGAGCTGTGACACTATCTGACCACAGCAGCAGGACACACCGTGACACTGTTCCCTGAACAAAGCCTCAGAACTTTGCTGCCGCTGAAGCCAGTTTTTCCACTGCTACCGAGCTGCAGCAGGCATCTTCTCTGTGAAATAAGGGCTGCAGGAGGACAACCAGACTTTTAAGTGTTGTGCCAGAGAGGTGCCAGTGAGGCATCGGTGCCCTTTGTGACATCATAAGGGGATGTCAATCTATAGTATATATACCACATGTTTTAGTGCACGGAAAGGAAAGGCGGAACAGCATTCGCGCAGCATCCAGTGAACGCAGCCCAATCTGATGATGATGCTCAAACGTTGGCGGAGAAGCAAAAGGACGAGGTGTTAGTTACCTTCAGGGAGAAGACGGCTCAAATCCAATGGAGCCCCACTCAGAGTAAAGAAACGGAGCTGCTAAAAAAAAATCTATTCAAAAAAAAAAAAAAAGTCCACTGTATCAGCATTCGAGCTTCAGCAGTCCTGACGGGAGAACAGTCGCTGCTCCGGGCGACACGGTGACTCAAAGCGTCGGCCTGCGGGGCTGCAGCCCTGCTACCCCACACAGTCCTGGCTGGATGAGAAGATCTGAGCAGTGAAGGGCCTGCGAGCCTCAGCCAACCTCAGCCCGGGCGGGGGAACGCTGCTTTTTCTTTTTCCCCTCCCCAAAAACTTCTTCCATCCCCACCCCCCCCTTCCTCCCTCTGCCTGTTATTTGAAAAGCTGTAGCCCCTGGCAGCTGCCCACTGTGTAAACACACACACACACACACATGCACGCACAAACGCACTCCCTCCAGTAGTAGTAGCTGCGAGCTGCATTCTTGGCAGCAGAGACCCATAATTGATATTAAACTATAACAGGCAGCCAGACTGAAAGCAAAGCAAACTGCACGACCTTATATGGCACCACGACCACTTACCCCCCCCCCCCTAATAATAGCCGCTGACGCCGCTTCCTACGGTCAACGTTGACTGGCGTTTCCAAGACTCTGGTGTTATGGGGGCACGTCGAGGGTCCCTCACCCACCTCCCCTCCCCCACACCAGTCAGGCGACCGTGGCCAATCGAAACAAATGCTCTCAATTTAGTCACATTAGCGCTCGATGCAAGCACTTTTTCCACACCCGAGGTCCCAGCCCGTTAAAGGCCGCCACCGCCGCCGAATCTTGTGGCGCGTGTCGCGGCTGACGAGCAGGCGGCCCTCGGCACGTGTGTTTGCGCGTGTGGTCCGAAGCTCCTCTCAAATCCAGACAAGGAGATGAGGAGGAGAGGAGGACAGGGAGGTCAAGGAGTGGAGGAGTCAAACTCCCGACTGGAGGAGAACCAGGAGGGGTGAGAGGGGAGGGCGACCTTGAGAGTTTTTAGGAGTGTAATCGTGGCAGGAATTTAAGGTGTGAGTCACGCTGGCACTGAGAAAACTCATAAAACCACGGGAATTAAGTGCGCGCGCTGAGATTCCTCCGCTGAGAATGTGCACGATGAGGGAAACGCTGACGGCATCTCGCTGTGCTGTTCTACCCGCGTCTGCTTCAAGTTTACAACATGTGCGAGAAACTTTTAAGCGACGCGTTACGACGACGCGTGTCGCATTACGACTTGGTTTTGCCCCATTTTGCCTCCATCTTCAGCACCATGTTACAACCCAGAGTCCAGAGATGAAGGTTATATAAGACGTCGCCGATATCCGACTTCCAGATGTGTGTGTTTTACCACAAGCCAGTGAAAGTAGAGGATGGAGTTCGCTGAAGGGGCTCAGATTATTGAGGAAAAAATCTGGTGGTAAATTTGTGGATTTTTGCACTGAATGTGAAACTTTTAAACTCCAGCAACTCCTTAAAACACGCACATCAGAAGCGTGTTTTAAGATAAAACTGTGTCTGGATCTAGTGAGATTCACTGTTTTTTCCCAGGTTTATCATCACCTATCTTATCTTTTCTTGACTTGCAAGCACCATAACGCACCATTGCATCACTTGCAAGTGTTTCGAGCAGACTGAAAAGACGTTGATTGGGTTCCACTTCCCTGTCTGGCTGATACAACAAAGCTGCATGTGTCACTCTTTGTGCACACCATGTGTCAGCCCTCCCGCACCATAGGAATAAAATATCCCAGCAGACACAGCTCCTCTAACAGAAAAAAAAAAAAAAAAAAAAAAAAAATCACAAAATATGTGAATTTACAGGCTCATAAACGAAAGAGCATTTCTCATGACCACATGGCCAAAGTCTATAATGGCCAGAGATGAGAGGTTGTGAGGTTGAAAACCTGCTGCAAGGAGTGTTTGGACTGTTAGTCAAACAAATTCATCTGAAATCTGTGGAATCAAGGTCTTTGTCTGCACTTGTGCAGGGAGCAGCTTTTAATCCTCCGACACTGATCTTTTCTGTGTAGAGCGACTCACGCCGCCGTGATGCAACGCGGCTGTTCACGTCAGTTCCAGAAAATCGACACGTCCCTTCACGTCTGCGCCATGGCGGGAGCTGATGAGTAACAGCGGCTGGTGGATCCCCTGCTAAATCCCCCGTCTGTCTCACCTCAGCACCGATCCAACCAGTCAGAAAACCCTGACGCTGTCTCTGTGTCCTCGACCCAGTTTCCTGACCCAGAGTTGATCGACGCTGAATGAACCACCGAAGAAGAAAAGCATAAATCTCCATACAGCTCCACAATGGAAGGCGGCATATTAAAATTGAAATGAACATTGATCTAGGTGGAAAACTCTGGCCCGTGAGCCAAATTTGGCACGCAGTGTAATTATATTTGGTCCGCTAGGCAATAAAAAATGACTACTGAGCTGGCCCGGCAGTATTATACAGCATTATACGTGTACCGCTAATACTACAAATACCAGAATGCTCTGCTGGTATTTTAGCAGACCACTTGGGTTTCCGTTTTAGGGTGCACATCTTTTCAGCGATTCAAACAATATTGTATTTCTCATCCGATTAGGAAGCGTTTTATACTTTTTAATTATTTTACTGCAGTGTTTTCATCAAATACGTACTTGCACTTTCTATTTCCAAGTCTTGGGCTTTAATGTAATATAATGAAACACTTTGGCAAAACAGACAACGAAACGGCGACCCCTGCTGGTTGAAAGGTTGGAAACATAATTTCAGTGACGAGCACGTTGACGTGATCTACAGCTGAGATGAACCATGAAAATAAATGATTTACTTCATTTATTTAACTCACTCCCTCAAGTGTCTGACTGAAACCAACTGGGAGGCTGCAGAAAAAAACACAAGTCTGCAGCTGCGGCTCAAAAACAAATTACCTGAGTTGCGTCTTGAGCTCAGTGAAGTGCGGCCTCTTGCTGGGGTCGTATGACCAGCACTTTGTCATCAGGCTGTAGAGGGTGGGTGGGCACTGGGGGGGCATGGCCAGCCGCTCGCCATTCTCTATCCGGCCGATGACGTCGTTGTTCTTGACGCCCTGGAAGGGCTTGATGCCGAACATCAGGATCTCCCACATGCACACGCCTGTGCACAGAATGGTAACAGGGAACCGGTCACGGCCGGCCCAGGGGGACGACGGAGGGTCTGAACTGTAGGGGGAGCCACTGACCGAACATCCAGACGTCGCTGGCCGTGGTGAAGCGCCTGAAGTTGATGGACTCGGGGGCCATCCACTTAATGGGAAGTTTGCCTTTAGATGCTACAAAATAAAAATAAACCAAAACAACATTTTTCAGCAAGACCCTTTTTTTTTTGTCTATTTAATAAGGCAACCATTAAGTTTTCACAATGTGAGGAGTGTTCTTCCTGGGTTTTTACATCAACAATAGACACGAAGTTACATTAATTACAAATCAAAGTGGGTGAAAATATTCACCAAAATTCCTAAAATAATAGGTTAAATAGAGAACAAATAAATACCAACACAAACACAAACATCCTAAGCGACAATAGTTGCAACATACAGATTATCCATAATCGCAAAATTTTACATATTTGCAAGGTTTACATGAGAACCATCCAAATATCCTTTTCAATTGCATTCTTTTCACACTAAAGTTGCAACGATAACAGCCCCGGTGGTCACTGCTGGACAAAGATGGACTCGCTCACAGACGTGACATTTATAGTGATGAGTGACAGCGAAAAGATTGCACGTTTCGGTTTTTCACCTTTGTAGTAAGAGCTGTCTTCCATGTATCGCGACAGGCCAAAGTCGCCCAGCTTGACGCAGTCGACCGTAGACACCAACACGTTCCGCGCAGCAATGTCCCTGAGGACGGAATGACGGCGAGAAAAATTGTGAGAGGCTGCCGAGCGGACTGGAGGTTATATCACTGAACGTGCAAAGAGACTCATTTGGTTTTTTGGGATTTAGCAAAGATTTAGCAAAGACCATCATCCTCTGGGATGATGATGATTATTACCTATTAATTAAATATATCAATGAGTGACCCATGAGTTGATAAGACCTACCTGTGTACAAATCGCTTGCTCTCCAGATATGCCAGCGCTGTGCTGAGCTGATATGAGTACAAGATGAGACTGGCCAAATCCAGACTGTACTTCCTCACCTGGAGGAAAGACCGCAGCTGCAGGGAGCAAAAGAATGGGAGGACAGGGTTAGAACAAGTGAGGAGGAGTGGATGTCTTGTTGTGTCTTTCTTTGCAATTAAAAAAAGAGGAGTTGCACAGGTCAAAATAAGCTATAAAAGACTCTCAGGTAGTATGTGTCCCACCTCTCCCAGTGTGCAAAGCTCCATGATGATCCAGACTGGGTTCTCGGTGATGACTCCCATCAGCTTCACGATGTGGGGGTGGTCGAACTGACGCATGGTCACTGCAGGGACAGAGACAGTCAGCGAGGGGAAGTTGGTGAGCCTCTCTCTGCTTTTTTCCCCGGGAAATCTTTTCTTTTTTTTAGAGGTCGAGTCACATGACCGGGGTTGAGGAACGGGAATCTTACAGGCTTCTTGGAGGAACTTTTCCCTGACGCTGTCCGATGATGAGTTCTTACACGTCTTGACGGCCACGGAGAGGGCTGGGTTCTCCTGAAGGACACAGAGTTTAACACACTCACTGGTCATCCTGCTAGACGGGCGAAGAGAACTCTACAGGTGGAGGATTTGTTCTAAAATACAGGTTGATCAACAGCTGCATCTTCAGCACGGCAGCACTACATACCGGGCTCATGTACACCCCCTGGTGGACATCTCCAAACTGGCCCTCGCCGATGCAGCGTCCCAACTCGATGCGGTCGCGCTGGATCTCGTAGTCGCGTGCTGAACACACAACACGACACATAAAGACAGGAACACGCACACATGCACGCACGCACACGCGCACACACACACACACACACACACACACACACACACACACACACACACACACACACACACACACACACACACAGACCAGCCAACAAGCACGCATGGGCACACAGGGACGAAACAAACACACAAACACACAAACAAAACATACCTTTGGGTTAGAAACACTCGCATCATGCCTTCAACATTTTTCCCCTCTAGTGAGATTTTAAGGTTGACTAAACTTGTCAGAATCCAGCAGGATTTATAGACCAGAAAAGCTACAATTTGTGCACCATGGTTAAATTTTTTCTCTCCGTTTTCCAAACAGAATTACGGAAGTGCATTGCTGCCAACCTAGAAAAAAAAGAGAGCTCTGTATCACATTATCACGTGAAACTATCACGTTTTTACATGATAATTTTCACATTATAACGTAAAACTTTCACGTTATTTCGTGATAATTATCATGTAAAAACCTGAAACTATTTCATAACGTGAGACTATCACGAAATAACGTGACAGTCTCACGTTTTTACGTGATAATTTTCACGTTATTTTGTGAAAGTTTCACGTTATAACGTGAAAATCATCACGTAAGAATGTGAAACTATCACGTTATAATGTGAAAATGTTCACGAAATAACTTGAGCCCTGTTTTGTTTTTTTCCGAGGGTGGCAGCAATGTGCTTCCGTACAGATTAACCAGCTCATCAAAGTCACTTACATCTATCCCAGAATTAGCTAGTCTCCAGATTCCAGACACCAAAAAACTAGTGTGTCTACTCTGACCAGCTGAGTTCTGACAGGAAGTTAGTAAACCTTAATGGCAGCACCATGCAAGAAAAAAATAAAAATAAAACAACAGTATCAGCAGACCGAAGCCAGACATGCCACGTAACACAGACGAACAAAAGCCAGTGACACCTGGTGAGTGTTGGGTATGAAGATGAATTTGGGCATCGGTTCAAATGTAGATGTGGATAAAGTCAGGTGGGACAGAAGCCGGGAGCAAAAGGACTTCAGTGAGGCGTGTTTTGCACTTGTTCTCTTGCCAACTGGTCAGTGATTTTTTTTTTCTTCGTCTGTGAGGAAGCTTGGCTGTCGACGGGCTGCAGGTTATAATTATTTTTTAACCTGACTTTGTCCATGTCATTAGCATATGGATACAGCAAGCAGAAGGCACGACAGGCTTGCGGGACAGCGTGTCCCAACTTGTTTACACGGTTTCTCGTATCACATGTGCGACATTCGGAGACGACGATCTGTCAAAACCCTTCCGACTCAGTGCACTTCCTTTTTTTCGGGCCCTCCGGCTATATAAACAAGGACGTGCTGAGTCAACCTGCTCCCTCACGTGACAAATGGAATCCATGGCCGTGAGCAGTCGCCGGGCTTCAACGGCTCACGTGCTACGACGACAGAAAAAAACTGGGTATTTTGTTTTTATTCTTAACCCACTGACGCTTTTATGAAGCTCCTCGTCCCGCAAAACACTTGCAGCACATCACAAACCAGCACAAGGAGGGAGGGTGGGAGGGGGGGTCAAACCAATGAGGGGAGAGATACTGCAACAAATTGGGGGGAATTTATGTTTTGTTTTGTTTACTGTTGCAAGCAAACGTAAAAATAAATAAATAAATAAATAAGGGTCACAGCAACCACCAAACCAACGTGTCAGCACGAGACAACCAGACTCATGGCACCATCCAGTCATTACCTTGATCTAGTCCATAGTATTCTAGGAAAATGGGTTAGTGGTAGGAGACAGAAATAACTAGCTGTGAGTACAGAGATCCAGAACTGCATTTTTTTAATTTTAATTTAGTGTTTGGGGTTTTCACAGAAGCCTTGTTAGAAGTGCTGGAGGTTAATGATCATAGCAAGAAAATAGAGATTGAAACCACACGGGTTAAAGACTCAGAATGATCAAAGCAAAGAAGGTAAGGACATAAACACCCACATTCATAACTATATAAAAACGTTTATACCCCATTTACCTTTAAATTACCATAAAAATGTAAGACTCTCACTAAAATACTTTAACAATCCTTAAACAAGGCGGCAACTTTGATATTGTGGCTGTAACATAGAGTTTAGATCAGACTACGCACCTTGATTCTATGTTTTTTTTTTTTTTTTTTTTTTAATATCTTTTGTGCCATACAACTAGTAGCGTATGTGCAAGAACAATGAAACAGAATCAGTGTTTGGACAATTTGAGCATGTAGCAAGTTTTCTTTGTAGCAGCAGAAAAGCAAATCCACGTTGCTCGAGAGTGGAGGAGCAACACTTGCATGCAGAGAACATTTCCGATGGAGGCCATCTCAGGCGTTTTTTGTTCTTTGTTTTACATCTCTTTGAGAGCCTTGTGTCATCTCTGCCCAGTACTGCTAACGCATTGTAGTTTAATGTCCAGCAGTAACAAAACACACATCAAAGCAGCTTGTTTTAAAGTTTCCTCTTTGCACCCTGCAGGAGTCTTAAAGGTCAGTGAAATCCAGCAACATTTGTCAGGATGAGCTTCCTCATCACAGCCGTACACCAGAGAAGGAATCGCTGAACACGATTCCTTCCGTAAAGCAAACAATACTGCGAAATGCGTCAAAGCGGTCGGTGGATGCGACAGCTTTCCAAGACTAACGCAGACTGCAGCTCTATTATTATCCCACAGGGAGTGCACCCATGGAACATATGGCTTCATTTTTGACTGCGTACATATTTTCCACTGATTTGTCACATCACATCTATCCAAAAAAAAAAGATTGAGTCAATTTTCTACATGTAATGGATTTTCTTCAAATCCAGAAATTCTAATAAAAAAAGTGTTGTAAAGAAATATGCCTCCCTCAGACGTGACAGTGACAGAATCTCCTGTTAGTCTCCAGCTGATTTCACTAGCGTGCTCTCACTTACTTGACGGCATGGTGTAAGTGTCCTCCTCGTCTATGATTTCAGCATAGTCGTCTGTTTCTGCAGAGTTGCAAGGAAAAAAAGCCAAAGAAAACCCTGTTAACAATGCAAGAAGTACATAAAAGGAGCACAAAAAAAACAGAGATCAACTCAGAGATCTGTTCAGGTTTTCTTAAAGTACATTAAAACAAGATCTGGAAAGTGGAATTTCATTAAAAATAAATTAATAAATTAATAAAAGCAGCCACTCTTACCCCCCCCTGCACAAAAAATTACATCATAACGCAATACGTGAATCCATGCAACTCAACCAACACATGTTCAGAGACAATGAGCGAAAAAGAAAGAGCAAAACAAACAAACAGACGAGTGTGGGGGTGAGGTACCTTCCCAAAAGACCGTCACCATACCCGAATCCGAAAAAACATGCACTGCAATTTAGATGTAGGGAAAACGACGAGTTGCACACAGCCAGAGTGAGACGCAGCAGCACAATGGAGAGGCGGAGGGAGGGAGGGAGGGAGGGAGGAACAGAGATAGGAGAGAGGAAGAGGGGAGGGAGGGATGGAAAGGACAATTCTTTCCACAGAAAGAAAAACAGGTTGAGTCATGGACGAGAGGGCCCACATTTGCAGGGAGATACTGTACGCGAGTCCCCGAATGCAAACACAGAGCTGCGGCTGGACAGCCGGGTTACTGATTCAACGGCGTTAGTAGAAAGAATGTTGTTTACCGTCGCCACTGGTGTGACCTGCAGCCACCAGAGACACAGCGTGAAACACACAGAGAGACACAGAAGAAGCAGGAGGAGAGACGCGTTAGTTTGGAGTCGGTGCACGGCGGGGGGCCCAGCAGAGTGACAGCAGAAGTAACGAACGCAGGAGTGTTCTGTTATTCTTCAGATACTGCTCAGTGTTGCAGACCGAGCCTTTAAGGTGAGTCTTATTATGGGATGGGTCCAAAATCACCCACTGGCTCCCTCTACAGGCAGTTCTATCTGGCCACTGTACAAGTGAGTCATTAGCCAAATTAAGACAAAAAGAAAAAATTGGCCCTGTTGGTGCAATTAATGACGTCATTGTCGTCTCATTATTAAAACCTCCTGGTGGTAAAAAAATATATTAATCAATAAAGATATAAATAAAGTTACACATATATTTACATTTTTTGACAAGTCCACGTTATACTGAGCATCTTCCCATAAAACACATAAAGAGCTAAATACTGTGGGGCTTCTAAGACACAGATATTGTTGTAACTTTGCTTTGGTTCATTTTCAATTTACATTAAACCACATATTTTCTACATACGATATATTTTGTTCTCCTATGAGGCGGGTCAGCAAAACACTCCATCCATCTGCTGCTGCTCCAGCCCCTCTGTCAAGTTTTAGAACCCATTGTGGCCCAGCAGTCTATAAAGTTTGCCCGCCCCTGCCCTACATAGTGAATATATAGTGACAGCAGGGGGCGGTGCAGGACACGGCCTCAATCTGACTGTGAGTGAGTTCGTCAGAGGTCAGCAGACAGTCGAGGCAGAGCGACGGTGACTCAAACCCTCCACAGGGACGTCTGGAGGGACAAGGACTCTTCACTGCGGCGTCAACAGTCGAGGCTTTATACGTCCACATGCCGCCACTTTATCAGGGCTCTCAGCGCCCCCTGTGGGCCGCTGACATCCAGAGCCGCAGCAGTAACAGAAACCTCCCGCACGAAAGACAACCAGGGGAAAGAAACAAGAGGGGGGGGGGGGGGGGGGTGATACCTGAGATGCAGACGGCTCTGGTCCGAACGCCGTCCATCCGCTTCTCCATCCGCCTCTCGTGATTTGAAACTCTGGGTTGGGGGGAGAGAAATTCAAAGGAAAATTTGAAAAAAAATCCTCCATTTGTGGCACTTGTCTATGTTCACAGAGCAACAATAAAAGTGACATAAGCCTTCAACATTTACATTCTATTCTTTACTTAAACAAATGCAAAAATAAGCTTGTTAATGATGTCAAACTTGCGCAAGTCGTCACTTTGTCAGGTTTCTCACCACAATGGCACTTTGCCTTTAGACTTACTTTGGAATTGAAGGCAGGGCTCTGTCTCCCTCTGCAGGGAAGAAAACAACAGAAAAGCACATGAATGAAAGGAAAACGGCCTCGCGTCCGTCTGAAAATAGCAAACGCGAAATTGAAACGGTTCCAACGCGTCTCACCTTTGTGCACTCTGACGATGAAGGAGTGCGCCGACAGGGAGACCAGCCTGCAGTAGCCGTCAATCAAGTCGGCCATGTTTTCAGCAGTGGTCAGCGATGCAGTGGTGACTGTGAGTGGCTGCGCACACACACAAGCACACACACACAGATCAGCACTGACGGCTGCTTCACTGTGATACAATCAAGAGTTTTACAGGAGATAAAGCACACACACGCGCCCACACACACACAGATCTGCTCATGATACAAATCCACCAGAAAAACACACGCGAGAACTGGTCCAACTTCGACATGCAACATTTGCCTATGCAAACTGTCATTTGCAGTCTTGTCTATTTTAACAATCTTGACTATTTTAGAGTTCTGCTATCTGCCTTTTTGAAAAGCAGGTTAAAGTTTAAAGATATCTGTCTAAAATTATATGAAATATTACATATTTAACTTAAAAAACAAAAACAAAAATACCATTGAGTCATTAACATTTCATTAACATTCATATTACTGCCTGATGTGTCAGACTTTGTGCACTTTGTGCATGTGTGTGAGTATGTGTGTGTGTGTGTGTGTGTGTGTGTGTGTGTGTGTGTGTGTGTGTGTGTGTGTGTGTGTGTGTGTGTGTGTGTTACCTCTGGAGCTCCGGCCACATTGAGTTGCAACATGCCTTTCCTGTCCTTCTCTTCCAACGGAGAATACTGAATGGACTGAACCATGTTGAAGTTAGCTAAGTGGGTCGGCTGCAGGGGGGGAAAACATAGACAATTTGCAATTCAACTGCATAGAAACGTCAGTCATTTCACGCATAAGAGAGCCAAGGGTTGGCAATTAACTGCAGACAATGTGACAGCCCACAGTAAGCTAAAATTAAATACAGATTATTTTACCAGCAATGTCAGTCTGACTTTTCGCTCCAGTCAGCAGCTGTAAAGAATTAAATATTACATCATCTGATAGCTCACACAGAGCTCACATCTGTTGAACCTATTAGAGGCACTAACCAGCAGAGGGCAGTGTGGCAAATTAAAATCACGTTTCAGCTTACAAGCAATTTGTGTCATGTTTGGGATAATGAATCGCACGAGTCTGAGTCCAACCATAAAGATGTGAAAATGGTTGTGATGAGGGGCCTTTATGACAACTTCACATTCACTGAGGCCTGACGTGTGTGTGTGTGTGTGTGTGTGTGTGTGTGTGTGTGTGTGTGTGACTCACCGTTGAGCCTTTATCTGTGAGGTAGCTGATTCCTTCCTCTGGTCCGATAGCCAACTCAACTGATATCACCCAGCTGGACTGCAGGGGCAGAGACAAAGTGACAATAAAACAGCTGTCATGAAGCATCACGTCTTCCGCTCTATCAACTACAATGAACTACAGTGATAGTAGATGATGACTCCCCACGTACTTAAATATTTACAAGTGGGTTATAAAACGAAATAGTTATATTTATCACGAGTGTGGAACAGACGCAACACAGCATAATGTAAGGCTAACATCATCACATTTTCAAATGGCACTCAGCATAAACATTTGAACATTGAAAATCAAAGCGCAAACAATGTCCTTCTCCTGTTGCCGTACCCCCAGAGCACATTTGAAGCACTCCTTGTCAAAACGGTAAATTGGGGTGATGATCTCGAAGAACTTGTGGATGCTCTGCTCGTCGTTGAGGTTGGCAAACTGCTTGAAGGTCTGCTGGATCTGCTTCCGCAGAGTCTTTGCCTGGAGACAGTGACGAGAGAGAGAGAAAGAGAGGGGGAAAAAAAAAGAGAGTTCAGGAGGTTAAAACGTCACAGTGGTGACGAGGCACGGTGCGAGTTGATAGACGTTGAGCCAGTCACCGGGAGATTGCCCTCCCCGACGGTCAAGCGGCCGTTAGCTCTTCCGAACAGACTAAGCAGGACGAGGAATCCCACATGGATTTCTGCCGCTGCCAATTCTCCTGATTGACACCTGATAAGCAGGAGGTGGTTACCTTGAGGGAGTCCAGCAAGCTCCTGGGGAAGAACCTCCTCAAACCAACATCTTTCCTGTGAATAATAACAGCACAGCGTTAGCCCCCTTCACTTGGTATTTTCCTAAATAAATTAGGAGCAGCGGAGCCTTCGGCGGCAACCAAACCAAGGTGATCTTACTCAAGCAGTTCGAAATTGGATTTCTTATCTAGGGCGTTTCCAGGCATCTCTCTGAAAAACCTCCTGACACACAAGAAAAACATGGATTCATTAAGAAAAAAAACGTATTAAGCAGGAATATGACTGTAAAATTAAAACGTCAACAACACTATTCACATATCTCACCTTATTTCCAAACAGCCCAGTTTCAGAGCAACGTCTTGATCCACCTGATCAGCTATGTGATGCATGTAGTCGCTCTTGACCTGGACGACCAATGAAGAAGAGCGCAACACCTTTAAAATCAACAAACTCTGCAAAGCGTCTCAGATGAACGTAAGAGCAGTCCGCCATGTCTGCATAACCTCACCTGGTGATAGAGGTAGTTGAGAGAAGGTCTGTCTTCAGAAAAGTGGCTGAGGTAACCTTTGGGAAAATAGCGCATCCGCAACTCATACCTGGGAAAAAAAACAAAAAGAAACAGAGGCAGGTTAGCAAACTTGTGAGGCAGACAGGAGAGTTAACATCAGGGGAGCGACTGAAAGACACATTTCAGGTGAAACATTGGTCATGTTAAGCTGTTTGAACCTTATTGGGGGGGGGGGGGGTACAATCCACAAAAAGATAGCTTCTGTCACACTTCAAAGGAAGCTGCGGTGTGAACTGGTGATTTTGCACAGTCATTTTTTTTCTAAAATTCCTCAAGGCATGTGTCAAGAGTTTTACTCAGTATAATGGTTGATGCCAGGAACGAGCTTGATTAACTTTTTAGAAAATTCAAGACTTTTAACAACTGAACAGGCTCCTACATCTTATAAAATGTGAGTTTAGCTGTATGTAAGGCACTCATGTTGATACAGATTCCGGTCAAAGCGACTTCAGAGCAGCTTTGTCTCAAAGTCTGGAGACGCCCTTGTTGTTGTTCACTTTATTCCGCCGCCGATAACGCAGCATGATACAAAATCCATACTTTTTTTTCCCGCCGACGGTGAACATACACACGGTGATAAAAAGCGTAATGAAATTCCCGTCATCCGGCTGAGCGCCGCCGCTGACGAGCCCAGCTGGGCCGTCGTTGTTTATAGCGACGTATTAGGTTTACGAGCGACGCCAGCGCGACAGGACGAGAAATGGGTCAGCGGAGTAGCGAGCTGGGGAACGCTGCTACGCTACGTGGCTACAGTTAGTTAACAGGGATACGGGAGGAGCCGTCGCAAAGACAAATGAATAAAACATCCTTTTGTATAATGAATGACGCGAAGAGAGTGCGAGAGAAGAAGAGAGAGGAAACGGAGCGGGTTGCACGGAAGAGAGGATGGGACGGAGGGATGGACAGAGGGAGCAGGAGAAGGAAAACAGATGTGAGGGATGGGAAGAAGGGAAGAGGGGGTGATGGAGGAGGATGAGATCAAAGGGAAAAAGGCAGCAACTGGCAGTGCACGAGGGAGGGAGAGAGGGAGATAGAAAGGCGTGCGAGGGAGCGAGATGGAGTCACTCCCTCCCCTGGGCTACTTGCTGATGTTCTAACAATAGCTTAGCACCAGCAACAGAAGCTCCTGTGGGCTCCGCCGCCCTCTGAGGCAGAGCCGCAACTGCCGAAATGCATTGTTTTTGAATTTATTAAACTCTTTCATTAAAATGGGAACTGTGTATGTTACCGCCACACACAGACAGCGCTTCCATCAGAGAAGAAGACCAAGCCTCACAACAAGCCCCATAAATTGTGTTGTGCAACCCACCGAGCATTTTGATAGGACGACAAGGCATGACGGCCAACGTAGTGGAGTACAACAGCCGAGACTTTTAGCTCTTTATGCATCACTCTGCCTTGCAGGTGTTTTAGTAGCTTAATTATTCTGCAGCAAATTTAAGTGAACTGTGTCCACTGAGATGCACATCAGGCTAAGCGGCAACTCCGAGTGTCTCTGTAGCATGGATGCATTATATGAACTGGATACCAGACTGTGGCGATTTTTCCAAGTGGCCACTCGAGGTACTGCAGCAGCAAAAAAAAAACAAAATCCCATTGGCCCAAAAAGCATTTTTCCCATAGACCACAACACAAAAATAAACGGCTTCAAAACGGCTGACAGGACGACTGTGACCTGAAACACGATTCATAGATAAATCCTTCTGTTGTAGACTTTTCAGTTATGGTCTTTTAGTCATTTAAAAAAATGATAAACGCCAGAAAATAACCAGAAAAGAGTTTATTCCCAGCGTGACGTCACAACGTCGTACGTGCTGCTGTGTCTCAGCTCGTTCTGATTGGCTGCGTCCTGACGTGTCCGTCAGTGACGTTCTCCAGAATCGTTCTGATTGGCCAAATAGGTCATGTACATAGATCAATAGATCAATACAGAGGCATGATGGGAAGTGACACTACTGCGTTTTGGCCCTGTGATGCACAGGTCACCTCTCCGCGTTGAACGGCTGCGACAGGCTCCTGCCGCCCTGAGTGGAGGGTCAGCAGTGATATATAGTGGAGGAGTTGACTGTCTGGGTGGGCGGGGTCAGACGCAATCATCATAAAGTCGCCCATTATTTGCATCCGCACTGGATTGCGATCCCCAAGCGTGACATTGAGTTGTCGGGTTTGACGCCGCCGCGTTGATATGGTCGCCAGGGGACGTGACTGGCAGCTGCTGCTGCTGCTAGGATGTGAACTGCGACGACCTTGAACTGGTGTGAACTGAAGTGGAGTCGGGGAGTCGGGAGAGGAAGAACATAAAGAAGTCCTTTGAAAGGGAGATGAATGATGTCAGTGTGGACAAGTTGAGGAACTACGCGTGTTAGCAGATTAAAACGAATAAAATAAAATAACATTAGACTGTTAACTAGGCCTGAGTAGTGTGTGTAGCACTGTTCGGAATATGGGCGATCAATGACCACGATCTCCAGCACTTTATGTCTGTTATAATATTTAATACCTTTTAATATTGGTTGTGGGATGTTGCTTCATTACAGGTTAGCATAAGATGGGTAACACATAATTCCAGAAAGAATGAGTCATATTGTGCACGTGTACATGTGCTTGTGTAAGGATACAGGCCTGCACAAGCCTGAAGACTGTAAAGCTTTTATTTGTTTGGGCATTAATCCCCTCGATAGTCACAACTTCACGTTCGGACGAACGAGGAGAGAAATTACACGAAAGGTATTTAAACCTCGAGAGAGTCAGAACAAAAGTATTAAACTTTGCCTTGTAACAACTTAATGGGGTTCTGGAGTCATTTGG